>NW_026711791.1:0-37902 GCF_026419965.1 Kogia breviceps
CTTAGGTGTTATTTAGAACTATTTATGTTATTAAGAAGATATTTATGCGAACATAGCTTTTTAAATAAAAACAACAGCAGGTTTGGCAGAAGTTAATGTTACATAAATGAACAGATTAAAATAGAAAGAAGTTAGCTTGCCTGTAGAGCATGCCGTGATGACACTTTTTTTTTTTTTTTTTGCGGTATGAGGGCCTCTCACTGTTGTGGCCTCTCCCGTTGCGGAGCACAGGCTCCGGACGCACAGGCTCAGCGGCCATGGCTCACGGGCTTAGTCGCTCCGCGGCATGTGGGATCTTCCCGGACCAGGGCACGAACCCGTGTCTCCTGCATCGGCAGGCGGACTCTCAACCACTGCGCCACCAGGGAAGCCCCCGTGATGACACTTTTAAAGGAATGAGCAGTCAGAGAGTCGAATGAGACGTTCTGAGGTTAGAAAGAAGACACAATCATTTCCCTCTGTGAAGTGACAGTCTCTGGAGACTTCCCTGGTGGCCTGAAGCTGGGGTATTTAAGGACAATGACTATGTATGGATATAAAGATACCCTAGGGGTTACCCAAGACCCACCGCTCAGTGTCCCGAGATCAGAGGTACCCTAGGAGATACCTACTTCCCGTCACCCCCATGCCCGGGCTGGGGTCACCACAAGCCTTTTGCCTCGGGCATAGGGTGAGTGAGCTCCACACAGCTCCCTGGCAGCCGATGGCTTTGCAGAGTGTGGCCTAAACAGCTCCTCTGCCCAAGGCAGTGTGACTCTAGAGGCTGTGTCTTTCTCAGAGGGCCGAGACTAGCCCTTCAATCCCAGCTGGGAGGCTCACCTTCCTGCCGTCCCAGGACCCCTGACAGAGACTGAAATTCTCCACCCAGGGAAGGGTGAGTGTTGGTGCAGAAGAGCTGTTTTATACAAACGGTAGGCAGAATACATCAAGTTACTCGTCAGCTGGCAGTTGAGGCCACAGGGCCACCTGTATTAGCTCGAGCTGTACACCTTCGGTTCCACACCAGGAATTCATAAAGGCAAATAAATATAGTATGTCCCTTCTCCGTCTCTCCCTCAAGAATAAGGATTTCTGGCTGGAAGAAGCTCTAAATTTCAGTCAGGATTGGAATGACCAGCCTGAGAGCTTTGCAATGAATCTGGCTGAGAATCTTTCCCCAATGAAAAGCCACTCTTCAGCCCCGCTGCACCCCTACCCCCTAATTCTGGCCGGAAATCTGATAGATTCCGTTAATCTTCCAACAGGCAATTTCAGCCGTTTTAGAGCCACTTCTCCAGGGTGATTAATCGCCGGGGTGTTAGGCAAAGCACTGAGCCGGAGAGGCTTGTGGGGAGGAAGTGGCGGGCAGGCCGCAGCTGGCCCGCCGTCGTCACCGCTCAGGGCCAGCCTCTGTTCACCCTCCGCAAAGCACAGCCACTCCATGTCTGTCCCAAGCAACGGGATGACATTTTCCAACTGGCAATTACCAAGAGGCTGCCTGTTGATGCCTTTTGGAACTGCCGATCTCAAAGGTAACTCTTGGATCCGGCCGAGTTCAATGGGTCTGCAGGTTTGGCTTTTGATCTCCATTTTCATACTTGAACTGAAAGGAAGATGTGTGTGGAGACTTGTATCTCCCTCCCAGCACCTCTCTTGCTTCCCCTCACCTGTCTGCACGGTGAGAACATCACAGAGGCTGGAATCCTCTGCGCATGCTGAAGAAGTCTGGTCTGGGGGTAAACTTGGACAAAGGCGCCAACAAACATTCATGGGAGAACCAACGTGAGTTATGTATGAAGGTATTTATATTTTCCTGTTCTGTGGGGAAAAGCATAGAAGCCATTATTTTCGGGGACTTCCTTCCTTATAATTTGGTGCTCACCGAAGAGAAGAATTCTGAGAATTCACTGAATTCAGCAATCTAGGAAACACACTCCGGTTGACATATCTCTGTACATTACATATGGCATCAGGGTGCCATTTAATAGGTAATTTTTGAAGGGAAATTAATGATAGTCTAGCTGGGTAGCTCTGTGGGAGGAATAAGCCTCTAAACATGTCATAAAGAAATACGTATGTTCCTTCCTTCACTCAGCGATAATTTATGGCAGAGGTGCTATATGCCAGGCATTGTTGCAGATGCTGAAAACTGGAACAGTACCAGGTGGAGCTGGGGATGGGAGATGGAAGAACACCGTTCAAATGGCTTATGAAAGTGAAGTTGAGACACACTTTTTTTTTTTTTTTTTTTTGCGGTACGCGGGCCTCTCACAGTTGTGGCCTCTCCCGTTGCAGAGCACAGGCTCCAGACGCGCAGGCTCAGCGGCCATGGCTCACGGGCCCAGCCGCTCCGCGGCACGTGGGATCTTCCCGGACCGGGGCACGAACCCGCGTCCCCTGCATCGGCAGGCGGACCCTCAATCACTGCGCCACCAGGGAAGCCCGAGACACACTTTCATTCTACCTGTCCTTTCCCTACCAGTCCCAGACTCTTAAAATCCCAGACTCTTAAGCATGAACTCGTTTCCTCACTTGGCCTATTTTGATGATAAAAGAACTGTTGCCTCTGAGCCATAGACTTAAAAGAATTTAAAAAAAAAAGACATTGAATGTAGGTGGATTAAAGAGCCCTGGCACATGAGCGTCACTGAGCTGGATAGGCAAGGAGAAATTCAGGGCAATGTAGCAATTTAAAATGGTTAAGAAAATTACAAATACATGGAAAAGAAGAAGAGAGAAGAAAAAGGAAGATTACTTGGTACAGATTTGTTGCACAAAGAATGGGTGCTTTGACAAGAGTACCAAGACCAAAAGTAGGTCAGTGGCTGCCAGGGGCTCGAGGTAGTGGGGAGTGAGGGGTCCTTGTTAAGGGGTTTAGGGATTCTTTTTGGGGTGATGAGAATGTTCTAAAATCAGTGGTGATGGTTGAACCACCCTGAATATACTAAAAACCATTGAACTATATTCTCTGAAGGGGTGAAGTTTATGGTATGTGAATTCTATCTCAAAAGAGCTGTTATTAAGAAAGAGACACTGGTTCGAGCTTGACTAAGGTGAAGCACCATCTTCCTGTGAGGTAGGAACGTGAGCACATGTTCCATCAACTCGACAGTCTTACTTCAGAATCTCTAATAAACTTCATTCTGTAAGGGATGATTTTGGAGAATTTTGCCCAAGTATATATTTTAAGGGCTAGATTATGGTAGCTTAGGAAATGGGAGAGAGAAAGAACATCAATTATTAGAAGCTATTAATATGGTAGAATTGATATTATATATATATTTATGTATGAAAAAGGAATAGGATTTCCATTGTTGGTGGAAATGTAAATTGGTGCAGCCACTATGGAAAACAGTATGGAGGTTCCTCAGAAAACTAAAAATAGAATTACTATGTGATCCAGCAGTCCCACTCCTGGACATATATCCAGAAGAGACGAAGACTTTAATTTGAAAAGATACATGCACCCCAATGTTCATAGCAGCACTATTTACAATAGACAAGACATTGAAGCAACCTAAATGTTCATGAACAGATGAATGGGTAAAGAAGATGTGGTACATAGATACAATGGAATATTACTCAGCCATGAAAAAGAACAAAATATTGCCATCTGCAGCAAAATGGACAGACTTAGAGAGTATTATACTAAGTGAAGTAAGTCAGAGAAAGATAAATATCATGTGGTATCAATTATATGTGGAATCTAAAAAAATGATACAAATGAACTTATTTACAAAAGAGAAACAGACTCACAGACACAGAAAACAAATTTATTGCTACCAATAGGGAAAGGGGAGAGAGAGATAAATTAGGAGTAGGTGATTAACAGATACACACTTCTTTACATAAAATAAACAACAAGGATTTACTGTATAGCACAGGAAACTGTATTCAATATCTTATAATAATCTAAAATGGAAAAGAATCTGAAAAAGAATATATGTAAGTGAATCACTCTGCTGTACACCTGAAATTAATACAATATTGTGAGTCAACTACACTTCAATAAAAAATGAATAGGAGAAACTGGCCTAAAACTGATAATATGTGGGAAAGCTATAGATCTGTGCTGTCCAAGATGGTAGCCTCCAGTCACACATGGCTATTTAAGTTAGTTACAATTGAATACACTTAAAAGTTTAGTTTCTCAGTCACACTAGCCACATTTCAAGTGCTCCATAGCCATGTGTGACTAGTGGCTATTGTATTGGACGGGGCAGATATAGAATGTTCCATTGGACACCTCTGCTCTAGGTGTTAAGTGGTGTGATGCTATACCTTACAACACCCCAGAGTTTGCCTCCATAGGAGAATATAGAACAATGTCTCTTTAAGGATCTGCATCATAGTCCCCTGAAATCCAGGGCCATCCCAGTGAAAGTGTGAGTCCTCAGTGCATCACTTAGGGCTTCAATCCATAGTTAGTTCAGAATTCCTCAAAATTATTAGTTTTGCACTCATGAAACTTAGGTTTTATTTTGAATTCTGCATTAAGTTTCTTCATGGTGTTTCAGATATTTATTTCACTTTTTCTGCCTCTTCTTTTTAGGTACTTAGTTTAAAAATCTGATAAATATTTGGCAAACACTAGTGGCCATATTCCAAATATTTGTACATCAGGACATTATTTACTGTTGAGTAAATAATTTCTGTCTTTGTTTTCTTTGTCTATGAAATGGAATCTGTACTTTCCTCCATTATGACATTTATAAAATTAAGATTTGGGGATTATCTTAATAAGGTACCACAAACAAAAGAAAAGTTAGTGTAGTTATTATAAAGTTTCCTTTTAAAATGACTTCTAATGTCAATTATTCTTATTGACAGGAATGTTGAATAATATCCAAAAAAAGTACATAAAGAAAAAAATCTAAAAGCCACCTTTAGGTAAAGCCACCATCAGAGGTAAATGTTGTAAACATTTGCTTGTATTTTTTCATCTTTGCTTTATATGCTGTATATTCAGTTTCACAAAATTGGAGGTGTATTGTCTATATCCCTAACTTTCAGTCTCAAGCTTAACCAACTTCGCTGTCTAGCACAGTGGTTAAGGGGGTTCACACGAGTTAATGTGAGTAAATCATATTGAATGATGTCTGGCAGATAGCATTTGGTATTATCATTACAAATTTGACCTGTTTCAGCTGCAACTACATGCAGAACTGAAGACCTTCCTGAAAACCCCTCTGCACTCAAGTATTCCTGAAGTCTGCAAAGGGGAACCAACCAAACTGTTTGCTCCAGTCTACAAGTAGCATCTACCATATTCTTTCTCTCTCTCTCTGCCTTCCTTTTGTGGATGTCCTCTGCAATTGAAATGGCTCTAGGTATCTCTCTTTTTCTTAGCAGTGAATGGGATCCATCATGAGAATCTGTGTCCATGGCAAAGGTGTTACATTCCAATTCTTTCAAAGCCAGTACTCTTGGAGGGTGCTAGTTTTCATGTAAAACTAGAGAGAAAGACCCCTCCTAATTTTTTTAAAAAATTAATTTTATTGAAGTATAGTTGATTTACAATGTTGTGTTAATTTCTGTTGTACAGCAAAGTGATTCAATTCTACATACATATACATTCTTTTTCATATTCTTTTCCATGATGGTTTCTCACAGGATATTGAATATACTTCCCTGTGCTATCCAGTAGGACCTTGTTGTTTACCCATTCTATATATAACAGTTTGCATCTGCTAATCCCAAACTCCCAATCCAACCCTCCCTCCCCGGCAACAGGTCTGTAATCCCTTCTAATTTTATGTTGTAGATGTTAACGGTACTCCTAAAGGGCCGGCTTTTGTTTTGTTTCTTATTTTGTAGAGTAGATGATTATAAATCCAAAGTTTCTCTCTCTTGCTAATATTAACATTCTCTTAAAGTATAGTTTCTATGAATTATTATTATGAAAGTTCCTTTTCCTACAAAAGGTGTGGAGGGGATGAAACAAAGTGGAGTGGTGAGAGAGGAAAACCCTGCCTTATTTCTTACAACTTCTTACCTACACAGAAGTGTAAGCTCCTTGCAAATAGGTACTTTCTCTTAGTCTACTGTGTCCTATAGTATCAATACAATTCTGGACATAAAAACCCATTAGATATATTAAAATGTATTATTTTCAATGTTACAAGAAGAAGAAGAAAGCAAAATGATATTTATTAAGGATCTAATATGTGCCTAACACTCTAAATATGTTATCTCATTTAATTTTTTTTTTTTTTTTGCGGTACACGGGCCTCTCACTGTTGTGGCCTCTCCCGTTGTGGAGCACAGGCTCCGGACGCTCAGGCTCAGCGGCCATGGCCCACGGGCCCAGCCGCTCCGCGGCATGTGGGATCTTCCCGGACCGGGGCACAGACCCGTGTCCCCTGCATCGGCAGGTGGACTCTCAACCACTGCGCCACCAGGGAAGCCCTCATTTAATTTTTATAGTGACTTTCTGGGGGCAGTTATTATTGTCCTCTTCTTACAGATGAGGTAACTGAGCCTACGAAAAGTTAAGCACTGTTCTCAGGTCACGCCATGAGTGGGTGACAAAAATCTGGGTTCCACTCCGGGTCTGCATAATAGACCCCAAGCTCGTTCCTCATACAGCAATGCTTGGTTTTAGGGTAGGTGGAGAGAAGGTTATTCTAAAGTAGAACACATTGAACAAATGGAAGTCTAACAATTTACAACAGCATAACATTTTTAGAGAATTAAAATATCAACTCAAGGAATGAACTAATCATTTGGCCATGAGCAAAATCCAGTTTTCATTAGTCGAATTTATTCTGAGTTTAGAATAAATTTAGGTTCATCTTTACCAGTCAAAACACCTACTGCTTACTAATTCTTAGGGAAAAAGATTTGGTAAAAAATGTCTCATATCTCTTTCACATCATATAGTTCTCCAAAAGTACATTAGGAAAAGAAGCATATAAATTACGTATACCTTGAAATATTGATTTAAAAATGAAGTCCTTTAATTAAACACTTCAGTTGTAGTCAATCTGTGATCACCATTTTATTTTAGAAGGTTTAAAGAGACTCCCAAATGTAGATTTCCCCACTTTTTCCTTCACCTAACAAATGAGTAGAATTCGTTGAGTTTTTCTAAGACAGCTTCTCAAACATTCTTTTGAGTTCCTCTCTCTTAGGCTCTTTATTAAGGCTAGTTTAACTTTAGCCAAGTCATGACTTTCTAAGAGACATCATTTTCTCTCCTGCCATCACTGTGGATCACATAGGAAAAATGTGTTTGAACAAGGAGCCATGCTATCTACCTACTTGGACATTTGAGCTCCCTTGTTGCTTAAGGACCATTCACATCTCGCTAGGCTTCAGACTCAACAGAGTCTTCATAAAAGCTGAAATTGTAGTGAAATAAATCATAAAAAGATCTGTTTACTTTAGGTCAGATATAGAGGAACCTCTGATATGTAGTCATTAAGGTGAGTGGAAGTAAACATCCTCTTAACTATCCGGGATAAAGAAAGTTCACAACCATTTCTCTTGTTCCTTATCTGTGTTTCAATGAGGTGTCACCAAATGGAAGTGACTGGAATGTGGCCATTTCCCCTGCTATCTGTTCATGGGCAGATCTGTATCAGTTGGTCTAGTTTTCCTGTTGTTTAACTGTGTGATGAAATAACTAGTGGTAACTTATTTAATCAATACATTCTCTTAATATGCTTTGAGCGTAATGGAAATCAGCTTCATAAAAGTGTTGGGAAGTGATTGCACCTATTCCCCTTCCTTCTCTTACTAATGACCCTTCAGTCATTAGAGTTCTACTTTCCTGTGAAAATCATGATGTTGAGTTAAGCGTTACACAGAGTAAGAGATGGTCTTACGGGCTTGCTTTATTGTATTTCTTATTGGGTACATTTTATTAGGCTTTTCCAAATGCACATTGCATCTAATTATAAAGTGTTCTGTCAGATCTAAATATTTTATGATATTGATATGGTGCATTTCACCTTTAAGGAGAAACTATTATGTAACTCCAAATATTGACACCACCATAGCAGATTGACCGGTTTGCAAAACAAGTGGCAACATCTATAGATACAAGGCACAAAGCAAAGAATTAAGAACACTACATACAGCAAATCCTATATTTAGATTTGACATAATATAATGACCAGGAAGAAATTTTACACAAGCATTATGAAGGCATGCTTGAACGTTTCTTTGGCATGACATTAATTAGAGAAACTCCTAGTGATAACATGACTCTTTTTGATGCTAAAGGCATATAGTACGCTGCACATTAACATAAGCAACTGACTTACAAAAACGAATATGTGGCTACTGAGTACAAAATCTGATGGAAAAATCTTAATGATAGCATTCTTTCTCCAGGTAAAATGTATTGTTAATCAATGTCAATGTTCCAGTAAATTCATTTCACTTCATAATTACTTTTATTTACAAAAACTTCTATAACAACCTTTCTACAGTTTTATTAGATACATTAGAACACACCCTTTGAAAGGCAGTGTGCCAGGAGCTGTGGAGAGAGCCCTGTGTTAGATTACAGTTGTATCTCTAGAGGGAGAAAGACAACAGTACAATATGGTAAACACAAAAATATTTCTATTTTGGAGCTATTTTCAGAGTGATATGGTGGGAGTATTGAGGAAATATCTAACTCCTATGAGCAAACTAATCTAGGTAGATTTTTCAAAGAACACGTGCTACCCTTCACCCTCACCTGGAATCCACACATCCTCCCTCTCCCACCCGAGGGTTACATCAGACTCTTCCAAAGACAGCCTTACCCCATTGGCAAAATATTCCTACATCCCTCCTCACTGCACTAATCAGAATCTTGGAGGTAGTGGTAGAGTAGATTTCAGGCATACTTAAAAGAGGCTTCCAGATCTTTCCTCTTTCTGTATAGATGCTTGGACTTAATTTTGTTTTTCTTTTAAAAATTAATACAGTCTTGGCATCTTGCCACGTGTATCTAGTGAGGTGTTGTGACCTGGAACAGGGAATGGAGGAGGGGAGAAAGTAAGGAGAGTTCCGAGGATCGTCTGGAACTAGTTCCAGACGTTTTCTCTTTTTAATGATTTTTTAACAGAGATCAATAATTTGTCAGTGTATTTGGAGAACTCAAGGAAAAAGTCTGAGAAACTTTGCTAAGGACTTCCTCAGCTGTTTTTGCCCAGACTTCCTCCAGGCCTCTGTATTGTTTTCACTAATGGTTTGTGGTTAATTCCTAAGAAAGCCAAATATAAATGGACCAAAAGCCAGCAAAACAAGCTTAAGTCCGAAGATTCAACCTAATGGTGTAATGATGATGGTTCTACTTAAGCAAGTTCTTACCAAGGACAAAAAATTATTTGTGTTAAGCCAAACCACTTCAACTATCCAAGGAATAGTAGCACAATGGAGTCACCCCCATGGAATATCAACTGCACACAGTCACACATTCCCTCCTGACCACAGGAAGTTACTGCAAAGATTTCTAGAGTACTTAATGGAAGATAGTTGTTAGACTAATCTTTACAATTACAACTTCAGTCCAGCGGCTTGATGTAATAGGATTCCTTGACAAGAACCAATCTGATTGGGCTTCCCTGGTGGCGCAGTGGTTGAGAGTCCGCCTGCCGATGCAGGGGACACGGGTTCGTGCCCCGGTCCGGGAGGCGGGAGGATCCCACATGCCGCGGAGCGGCGGGGCCCGTGAGCCATGGCCGCTGAACCTGCGTGTCCGGAGCCTGTGCTCCGCAACGGGAGAGTCCACAGCAGTGAGAGGCCCGCGTACCACAAAAAAAAAAAAAAAAAAAAGAACCAATCTGATTGTCCAAAACTTGATACAGGAGGATTTTATCATGTAAATTCCAAATATGAAACAATGCCTACCAAATATCCAAGCTCCATTTAAAAATCCTGAGGTGCTCATTTGCTTCTAGAGACATCTTTTGAAAAAGAGCTTTATCAAGGTGTATTGTACAAACAATTTTCAATTTTCACCCATAAATGTTCAACGCAATGACTTGAATTCCCTCACGTCTGTTTGTAGGGAGGACCCACTCCTATTCCCAGTCCTGGGCAATTACTGATCTGCTTTCTGTTTCTCTAAATTTGCCTTTTCTGGACATTATATAAATGGAATTTTACAATGCATTGTCTTGTTTTGTGTGTACCTTCTTTGACATAGTATAATGTTTAAGATTCATCCGTGGTATAGCATAAATCCATAGCTTATTTTTATTGCTTTATAGTTTTCCATGTTATGGAGTTGTATATGCATGGAATCTCGTGTAAGGAATGTACAATATATACATTGTTTTATTGAGGTATAATTGACAGGTAACATTTTGTACATACACTTTCCAATTCTCAGTGACTCTCTCTTCATGCACAGAAACACTATAGTATCTTCTTTTAAAAAAATTAATTTATTTTTGGCTGCATTGGGTCTTCGTTGTGGTGAGTGGGCTTCTCATTGTGGTGGCTTCTCTTGTTGCGGAGCACAGGCTCCATGCACGTGGGCTTCAGTAGTTGTGGCACACGGGCTCAGTAGTTATGGCTCGTGAGCACTGGCTCTAGAGCACAGGCTTAGTTGCTCTGTGGCATGTGGGATGTTCCCAGACCAGGGCTTGAACCCGTGTCACCTGCATTGGCAGGTGGATTCTTAACCACTGCGCCACCAGGGAAGCCCTCCTCCCTCTCCTTGACTTGGGATCCTTGAATCCTGGAGTAAGTGAATCCCATTAAATTCCATGCTAAAATTTGTTAACATTCTTTCCGTCTGGGAAAACAGATTCTCTAATGGTCTGTTACCTGAAACAATTTAACAATTAAAGAGCCAGTCTTAGTGTTCTACTTGTTTCCATCCTTGACCCTTTTTCCTTCTCACTCTATCTATTTTCTTTGGAGAACACTTACTTTCATGGCTTCATGACTTTAACTACCAGCAGATAGATTACTTAGAAGATCCCAGATCGAAATTTTATTATCGAAATTATGGGCCATATGAAAGTTTTAAATGTATTTGGAATGATAAGGAAGCCATCCTTTTCTAAGCATGAACAGGGGACATGGAAGTTTGTTTCCCTTTTTACCTTTACCCCTCTACCTTAAACCTTAAAACTTAAACTTTCCCACCTTGAAGGCACAGACAGCCTGGAACTTTGTCTTGCCATTTTCTCTCCATCTATCACCTTTCACCAGTTACGTCTGTCCCACTGAGGCTGAAAACCACTGCACCTTCCTCAGCACTTGCCCACGTGCACACACAGTAAATGACACCAATCTTAAATGCACAGTTCGGTGTTTGCGTGAGGAGTGAAATCCCCACTTTCCGATTACACATTCATTGGTATACTCTTTTGGATCTACCTACAGCTCTATCACTTTTCTCTATCCACTGAACACTTAACTATGGTTATTTTTCTCTAAGGATCCTAGGAAATGGTCTTGTGGTGTGGCATTAGACAAGGATGCTTTGTTTAGAATTTACTTCCATTCTAAAAGATGGAATTACTTCCCTTCCAAAAGAATTTCTTCCATTTGTAAGGCCAGGTCCCTTCCTCAGATTGCAAGAGAAAGCAGCCTTCTGTCCTGTGAATTTTCTGAGAAGCTGGAATACCACAACCACTCAAGCAATCAGTCAACCAGAAAAGCCTCGAATCCTAACAGCACTGTGCAGGGGGTGTAAGAAAAACATCAAGAGGAGAAGAAGCAAAGTCAAAACACCTCTACCATCTAGATATTATTATTGATGTTCATATTAACCTCCAAGTCCTTTTTGTTTTTTGGCATTTTTTTAAAAATTGAAGTATAGTTGATTTACAATGTTGTGTTAATTTCTGTTGTTCAGCAAAGTGATTCCGTTATATTACATACATACATTCTTTTTCATGTCATTCTTTTCATTCATTCATTTCATTCTTTTTCATATTCTTTTCCATTATGGTTTATCACAGGATATTGAATATAGTTCCCTGTGCTATGCAGTAGGACCTTGTTGTTTATCCATCCTATATGTAATAGTTTGCATCTGGTAACCCCAAACTCCCACTCCATCCCTCCTTCACCCCCTCCGCCTTGGCAACCACAGGCCTTTAACCTCTAAGTCTTGAGCCATTTCCTGAACTCCAGACCTGACTGTGCAGCTACCTGATGGATAGCACCATCTGCACGTCCTCAAGACGATTTCATGCACTACACGGCCCCGGCTGAACATCTTATCTTGCCTTTCATAACTGCGCCTCCACCTTCATATGCCATCTTAATGAGCGGGACCAACATCCAAATCGTCTCAGTTCCTTCCCCTCACTCTCCACCCACATTTAATTGTCATCAAGGCCAGTCAATTATACCTCAGAGATCTCTGTCGTATATGGTCCCTCCTCTGCATCCTCACTGCCACTTCCTTATCTTGGGCCCCCCTTAGCTCTTCCTTCAATTCTTGCCGGAGTATCCCAACTGATCTTCTCAGACCTGCTGTCACCAGTCCATTCCCACGCTGCTGCCAATGTGCTCTGCAGCTTCAACCCCTTTGCTGCAGCCCGCTGCCCAGGTGAAGCCTAAACCCTGTTGCACGCAGGGCTCCTACACAATGTGGCCCCAGCTTTTCTCTGTGGCTTCTTTACTGCCATTCCTCACCTTGCACCGAGTTCCAGCTAACCCAGGCATCTCTACCATCCTAAAATGCCATTCCTTCTCATATGTCTGAGTTTGCAGAAAGCCTAAAGAACTAACAATATGTTATCTTGTTGTCCGTTCTCTGTTCCATGTTTGGCATTCTCCCCATCCTCAGCCCCTCATCCTGTCCTTTTTGTTTGCTGGACTACCTCTTACCCCACAAGTCCCTGTCCAACAGTTATCTCTTTTGCACTACCCTCACTCCCATCTCCAGGAATATTTAGATTTCTTCTGTATGTATCTTCCAAGTTCCCTTTCCTCAGTGGATATTGTTTATATTTCAATCTCATTCGCTATGTGGGTTCCTAGAGGCATCTTATATACCCAGTGCCTAACACGGTGCCTGGCATACAGTAGGTTTTCAATAAATACTGAATGAATGAATAATGAAGCTTGCAAAGACTGTGGTAATCATATGGCTTGCCTTGCTCATTTTACTAATGCGGAAATTGAGACCCAGTGGAATTAGAACTGCATAATTAGAAGCAGATTCTGGAATAGAACCAAGGTGTTTTGACTTAGTTGAATGTGCCTTCCACTACACAGCATGGCATAGTTAATTTGATGGATTTCTGAGGAAAGAATCTTTAGTTTTAGTGACAAAATGTAACTCGGGAAGACAAGGAGATTTATTGGTGGAAGAAGAAAGAAAGCAGTTTGTTTTATTTCACAGTTTATCATATTATTCTATTAATCTTTGCATCTAAGTCAAAAAAGTATGAAGGTGATTGGAAGAGAGTAATAATTCTGTCCCGGAGAATGATTCTAATGAAGAAATGACAGCACTTTACCTAAATTGATCACTTAGTACTGGGTAATTTAGAAAGAGTCCTTCTCTTAAGCTCTTGAAGTAAGTGAGATGTGGAAACTTCACAGATCCCCAGGGATCAGTGCTTTGGCTGAAGGACTGACAGCGAGAGGAACAGGAAAGCAGTATTTCTTTTGACAGGGGGCCAAACACATGTTTCATTATTCTGGGTTCCCAGTTTGAGGCAAGTGACTTTATTGAAAATATTCAGTTCTAGAAAGAAGCAGTCGTTTTTGTTTACATTTTCATGAAAATGTAAAACCATACGGCTGTAAAAGAAGTCTGGAGAGAAGAACCAAGATTAATATTTTATTTTCAAAAGAAGATGCTCAGAATTGGGGTACATATTGTGGAAAGGAAAAGATAGAATTTAGGGCATTTATTTTATTCATAGTGAAAACAGCTACAAACGAGGATAATTTGATAGGGAAATAATCACTCTCATACAGTTCTTTGAACAGAATGTGTCTAGCTTAACTTACTAAACTGAGAAAGACACAGAGTATATGAGAGAGGGGCAGATTATATCTGAGAGGTAGATTTTAGGAGTTACAAGTTAATATTTTTAAAAAGTTTTAAAAATTAATTTTAAAGCACACACATTTGGAAGAATGATGAATTTCAGTGCCATCAACTCAGTTGCTGATAGAAGGGTGCAGGGGAATGGTAACTTCATAACAGGAGTCAGCTGCTGTTCTTTAGGAGGACAGGAGAGGAGGAGAGCCATGGGGATATGTGCTGGGGCTGCAGGCTGGGAGCAGGGGGACCCAGCTGAGACCACAGGAGAAGGTAGAAGCAGGTCTGAGCTGCTAAGAGCTAAGAGGTGAGAGGCCGGCCGGCTTCCAGAAGGAAGGGAGAGGGATTTGGAAACTGGAGAGAGCATGCTTATGGGAATTATCCTTGGAAATGATTTCTAAGATTATGGAAGAATGGAAATCTGCTGTACTCTCTACTGTATGTATAGCAGAGCTTTGTTGAGATGGTAGAAGAATCAGGGTTAATTTTTCTCTCTGTCTTGTTTATAGCTAAATTCTTTTTCTCTATTTTCTAAAATTATCACTAAGAACATGAGTCGTAGGGCATCTTCTGGTTTCATCACTTCTTGGACAGCTGCTCTGAGCACTTAGGCTGGTTCCACCTCTACCTGCATCCAATAAGCTCAGCTTGGGCTTGGGGACCATCTCTTTCTCTTTGGCCATTTACCCCATCACTTTCCCTGACTTCATTTAGCTGCCTCACTGCCCAACCATCTCACACTCTCCCCTTTTCATGGTCTGAAACTTTTATCCTCTCTTTTCCTACTCTCCGCCCACAATCTTAATTTATTCACTTTCTTTAGGAACTGCTCTACTTTTTAAGAGACCAGGCTGGGCCTGACAAAGTGCTCTATCTGTTTGTGATGTTACCCATCCCAGTCAATGCCTTGGTATTTAAAACATAGCCAGCTGGAAATAAAAGAGTGGCTCTGTTGGTCCTAGGCTCAGGTATCATGAGGTCGTGTAGGTGGGTACTTTTGGGATTAGAACCTGAGGAAATGTTAGAGGAACAGGAAGCCTTCCTGAAGCATTTTTAAAATGCAAAATTATAATTAAGAATTATGATAAGATAATATGTGTGAAGAGTTTCTGGGTGCCTTGCATGGAAAGTCCTAGTCAAATGCCCCATATTAGCATTCCTGCCATGATAGAGTCCCAGAGGGAGAGGCACTGAGGAATTTGCAATGGAATATCCTCCTCCAGGCCCTTTAGCACCTTCTAAAGATTTCATAAATCAGGGAATGTGCCACGGTTTGCTGAAGGGATAAGTGCTTGAGAGGTGATGAAGTTTGCTCAGAGAATTTCGAGTTCTGTTTTATTTGAACTAAAGCTGTGAATGGACCCACAGTGCTGAGGATCCTTCTGGGCCTGTTGAAATAGCAGCTCCAATTCCCTTCTCCAAAGTTTGGCTTGTCAGCCAGTGAGGGCTACAAATGCTGATCTGTACTGCATGGGGCCCTGCCCTGTGAAGGGCATTGGTCTGAACTCGAAACCTAATCCTTCAAGCACCAGCTCAAGTCGCACTCCTGCCATGAAGTTTTTCTTGACAACTCCAGGGCCTGCTGACCCTTCCCTCCTTTGAAGTCATAGGCGCTCGTTGGTGTTACGTTATTAATTTAGGCTTTCAGGGATGTGTGGCAAGGAGAATTTCATCCCCCAGAAATTCTGGAGGCTGCAGCTACTTGGGAGAAGAGTGACATTTCCAGCGGCCACCTAGTGAGGACGGTCACTCGTAGAGAGCAGGGTGGGTCCAGGAGGACAAAGGAAGAAAACAGGGCACACGGCATGGGGTGAAGGGAACTCCCTGGATGAGAGAGAGTAGGAGAGAATATAAGTGGCTTCTCTCAGTGTGGGCTTTTGGGGAGAGAAAGAAATAGATACCTAGAAATGAAGAGTCATAAGGGGTTTTTTTGTTCTGTTTTAGCATGGTACTGGCTGGATGTAGTTTAGCCTTAGAATTGCTCTAGTCTTTCTCTTCATTTATTTACTTATTCATGTATACAGCCATCACATCTTTATTGAGTTCCCTTTATGTGCCAGGCACTATTCTAGGTCTGGAGATTTAGTGAATAAGACATATTCTAGTGGGAGAGATAGACAATAAATAACAGGCAAGGAGAGTGGAAACAGATGAGATAATGTCAACTATTATTAGACCTATGGAGAAAATAGAACGGGGGAATATGGTAGAAAGTGATTTTGTTCCGCTTTTACATAGATTTAATGTACATGTGGCTTATTCACCCAAAGTAGATGTGAACTGCCCAGGACTATGCCTTACACATCTTCTTAACTTTCCATTCTTCCCCAAAACTACCTTATGCCTTACTAGGTAGTCCATATTTCAAATATACGAATGAATCCAAGAATAGAGCTCTGTATGAGACAGCTACTTTCATTGGGTTTCTTCACCTTTCTTGCGCCTTGGAAGCTTTTGGAAGTTTGATGAAACCTATAGCTACCTTCTCAGAATAATATTTTTAAATAGGCACAAAACAAACTACATAGGATTACTGTAGAAACTAATAGGTACAGTCTACAGTCCTCTGATTCCAGGCGGATAATCACCAAGAGACAATATAAGTACTTTCCATAGAAGTATTGTGAAGGAGAAACTAAGTTTTGGAGATCCCAGCACTTTTTATTTCCACAATATGGACTGAACAGTGACTAAAGCAAACTATATCTGACATGTAGGGGAAAAGCACGCCAATGAGTCTTCTGGACTGAGCAAACAGGTGAAGCTCCGTTAATGAAACAGAAGTTCAGAGTAAATGCCAACCTACTGGCTTGGTATTCCTAGCCAGGCTGCGGGTCCCTAGGTTAGAGCATGAGGTCTATACCCTGGGAGGGTAATCACTTCACTGGAAATAATTTCACTATGCACAGGCTGAGAAGGAAGGGAGCCATGGCGCCCAGTCAGGATGGAACCTGCCTGGAGCTAGTCTATAGAGAGCCCTCACCGAGGGCCTAGAGGGCACAGATGAGCAGGAGATACAGATCAGGGCCCAGAGAGGACGAGTGAGCGTCAGTGCAAGGGTCTAACAAGCTGTGGCAAAGGATGCAAATCGTGAGTTTCCAGGTTTTCCCAGAAGCCCGATTTTAGGGGGAATTCCCCGCAAAATTATTCAGGTTATCCAGAAACAAGTCGAGGTTTTCCATAGAGCTGTGCTGTTGAATGGGGTTTCCTCTTTGGATTTAACTTGGATGACTCAACAATGTATAGCATAGCAACAAAGCCACACTCCCTGGGGCTTCTGACTCTCAGAAAGCGGGAGGAGCAGGTGGCAGAGTTGCTGGCACCATCTACTCTGCTCTTTCCGTCTTTTTTTGTCTCCTATGGCCGGTCTTCAATTGGACGTGACCCACGATGACCTCACACTCAACTTCTCCAAGGCTGATCTTATCGTCTTCTAGCTTTCCTTTGTTGGCTTATGATCACATTCTTTTCCAAGGTACATTAATTAAAAAGACAATGGAGCTTTTAAACATCTTTTTCTTCATGCTTTGCCATACGCAAGCCCCATGGTTCATACATTTAAAACAGATCTCGTATCTCCCTTATTCAAGAGCAGTAGCTCTTGAGAAGGACATTATTACCTCATTTCTAGATTTTCTACGGAAGACTTTCAATTGAGCTTCTTTTTCTTACATCGTTCATTAAAATCTTTTATTTCTCACCCCTGGACCCCTACACTCTCCCCTTCAGGAAACAAACTATCCCAAATGATTAAGATTCTTTATATTAATTTTTCCCTTGGTCACAGGTCATATTTTCTTGCTTCTTTGCATGCCTGATAACTTTTGATTAAATGCCAAATATTGTGAATTGTACAATGTTGAGTGCTGAACTTTTATTTTTTCTTTTGGTACTATAAATATTTCTGGGCTTTGCTCTGGGGTGCAATGAGGTTGCTAGGCATCTGTTTGATCCTCCTGAGGCTTGCTTTTAGGTCTTCTTAGGCAGGTCCAGAGTAGCCTTTAGTCTGTGTCTCACGTGGCAGCACTGCTGCGGTAGTACCATTCTGAGGTCTCTCTTCCTTGCTCCCTGTGGGATAAGGTCTTTTCACTCTGGCTGGTGGGAAGAGGAGCTCTTCCCAGCCCTGTGTGACCTCCAGGGGTTGTTCCTCCTCCTCCTTTCTGGAGGTTCTTTCTCTGGCTTCCGTAGGTTCCTCACTCGTTATTCAGGACTCGAGCACGGGAGCCTCTCTTCTCTACAGTACTCTGCCCTGGTCTCCTGATTTTCAGTTGTGTCCTCTACTCAAGGGGTCTATCCAGCCCTGTGTGGTTTTCCCGTTCCTCAGCTGTGCTGGAAAACCCTTTCTAGGCTTGAGGCCACTGTGAGCTCACCCTGTTTATCTTCTTTCAGAGATCACTGTCCTATACTACCTGCTGTCCATAGTCGGAAAAAAGTGTTGTTTCACATATTTTGCCTGCTTTTTTTCTTTTTAAAATTAAGGCAGGTGGGTAAATGCAGTCTATCATGGTTAGATGACAAGAAGTGTAAGTCAGTACTTTTATAATTAGGCTACATTTTACCTACCTATCATTATCTCCTACTATTTTTTGGTTTGAATCATATATATATATATATATATTTTTTTTTTTTCGTTATGCGGGCCTCTCACTGCTGTGGCCTCTCCCGTTGCGGAGCACAGGCTCTGGACACGCAGGCCCAGCGGCCATGGCTCACGGGCCCAGCCGCTGGGCAGCATTTGGGATCTTCTCGGACCGGGGCTTGAACCTGTGTCCCCTGCATTGGCAGGCGGACTCTCAACCACTGTGCCACCAGGGAAGCCCTGAATCATATTTTAGTTGGATTTTTAATGTACTCTTATACTCAGCCTAGCAGGATCAACATTCCACGTATCTTTGGATGGTTAAAAAAAGTGTCAGTCCCTTTCTCTTGCAGATATTATAACCTAGTAGATGAACAAGTGCTACACAAATTCCAGGCAGGGTAGTATTCATATTTGGAAGTGCCTATTTATCCTTTAAAATACATGTAGAATGAAACCAATTTTATCTTTTCACTTGGTATGATGAATGACAGATGTTGGGTGAAAACTAAACTTCCTCACACAGTTCTCTTTAATATCCAGCACCTCCGTCTCACCGTATTCCATGTATCCCCTCCTTCAGCAGGTGCTTGCTAAATATTAAACCAACTGCAAGGGCAAAGGGAGTAGTCACAGACCCCCTTGTGGCTCTCTGAGTATCATTATTACAAGGGTACCTTCTAGCCCTAATGGCGACTGAGGTTTCTTACAGTTGGGATGTTGAATCGACCATAACTCATATTAAGTCATATTATAACAGTATTAAGACAAGATTCATTCTCAGTTCTACAGTTAACTGTGAGCTTAAGGTGGCAATGATCCAATATCTGGGGTTTACACTTCTAGACTCAAGGCGAATGTTCTTAGAACACAGATAAATCAAGCAGATTTCGTGCGTGCATGACCAGACACATGCAGGAAAAAAAACCCTGCTATTCAAAAACAATGAGAAAACAACTTTTTATAAAGTGCCAAATCTTAAATTCACTGCATGAGTCATAATTGACACATATTAAGATAATTTTCTTTTAGTTGACCAGAATATTTTGTCTTTATGACACATAAATCTTTGTGTTACAAAATATCTGGAATTATAACTTAACAAGCAACCATAGAACGTTTGTTCTTGAAATAGGTAGGTCTCACTCCAGCAGAACAAGGGATTCTTGAAGTAGAAAAATTTGATTGAATTACATGAAAACTGTCCCATCCACCACCACCGTCTACTATTCATAAACCTTGACAATCAAATTTCGAGACATTCTGCTCTAATTTTTAGTGCAATTGGAATGTTATATTTCTGCTTCCAAATGAAATGTAGAGTAGGCTCATGATTTTTTTTTTTGGTCACTTTCAGTAACACAAACCCCTCTTGTCACCTTTAGTCATTAGGAGCCTAAGTTGAGAAATACATCTAGTTAAACGCAGGGACTAGGGGCATGGTTACCTCATTCTCTATTTCCATGCCTACTGCCTCTTCCCCGGTCACTGGGCTACCCTTACTAAGTTAACTTCTCTAGAGTTAATTTAGTAAGGGTAGAAGAGGCAGAAGGGATCTTTCTGTTTTTGTTTTTTTTAATTGAGTCAAAGAGTTTAAATTCTATAATGTTTTACAATTTTGAAAAATTTCACACACATGATTTCATAAAATCCCATAATAATCCTTTTTTCCCCCCTACCCCTAAGTTGTCTCTCCCCCTTCCCTCTCTTCACTGGTAACCACTAGTTTGTTCTCTATGAGTCTGCTTCTTTTTTGTTTTATTCACTATTTTGTTGTATTTTTTAGATTCCACATATAAGTGATATCGTACAGTGTTTGTCTTTCTCTACCTGACTTATTTCACTTAGCATAATGCCCTCCAAGTCTATCCATGTGGCTACAAATGGCAAAATTTCATTCTTTTTACAAGTGAGTAGTATTCCATTGTATGTATATACTACGTTTTCTTTGTCCATGCATCTCTTGATGGACACTTGGGTTGCTTCCATACCTTGGCAATTGTAAATAATTCTGCTGTGAACATTGGGGTACATGTATCTTTTCAAATTAGTGTTTTTGTTTCCTTCCAATATATACACAGGACTGGAATTGCTAGGTCATATGGTAGGTCTATTTTTAGTTTTTTGAGAAAGCTCCATACAGAAGGGATCTTTCTCCAATGTCTTTGACATGATGAGGATTTACACTGACCACAATGGCATCTCAAGGGTGCTTGGGTTCTTTGAAGACATTCTGCCATCCTCCACCATCTCATGGGTCTTATCCATGAGTTTCCTTGATGTAGATGGGTGCATCTTCTGTCACGATCGTTCAGGATTCAGTTGTCATTTCCTGAGAATTCCAGCAGTTCCTCCAGCAGCTTTCTGCTGTTTCTTTGTCTCTCCAGGAGACCCTCTTGCACAGGATCTAAGGTGACTTCTCTGCCACTCGCGTGCTCGTGACCCACATTTGGTGTTGTGAGAAATGCACACGTGAGACTCTCTATCCAGAGGGATGATACTCTTTCTCAAGCTACAGCTTGTACTCTGCTGCCCAGCCAGCCTCTTGTCCTTGGATTACATAGGTGAATCGGACACATCAGCTCACTCTGTCCTTTAAACCTCAGGGGACACATTTCGAGCTCTCTGAATGGTCTTCTGAAGGTCCTTATATTAGGCTTGAGGTTGGAAGACAATATCACACTCCCCTTTCACTCTCAAAATGGGAGAGGATAGAGATGCGGCACAGCTACCACTGTCTCGAAAGAAACCCTGTCTCCCATTTCCAATTCCTCTTGGCCCTCCAATTATACCTTTTGTATACTTTGTATAAAGGTATAGGTTTTTTTGAGGGGTCAGTGTCACAACTGTTTTTTTTCCAGCCATTACTTTGCTAATTCTGCATAAAGATTATATTTTTGAATGTTGGAGTAGTTGGCACTTACTTGTATTAAGACCTCAGCTGAAACTGAGACCAAAATTGTTTCATGTTAAAACTCCTTTACACTTATATTTTAAGATGCGTTAGCTTGTCCAGACCACAAAAAGAAAAATATCCCCCAGAGAAAAGCTTAAGAAATGACATTAAATGTTTGGTCTTACATTCTTAATGTGTGGAACAGCAAACTTTGTGTTTTTAAAAGTTATTTTCTGATTAATTTCGGGATTTTATGTTCCATTCCAAGAATGGAATCTAAATTTACAGCATTCTGCTTTTAGGAAAGAAGGTCAAGGGACCAATTAAATTGTAAATCATGGAGTTCTTATTTATGCTTTGTCCAGAAAATTCCACAGTTGGTGTAGTACTCAAAGGTAGAAACAACGGAGAAGATCCACCTCAACATGTAAGCTCCTTCTAAAAGAGCCATATGGTAAGACTAGTGTCTCCTTGGGAGCATAAGGTTATTCGTCATGAGTGCTTTCTTCTGCAGAGGTGAAAGAGAAGCCTTCTTTCTACCTTCTTCATTTCCCACTTTTGGCCTTTCGAACGTAAGGAGGTGTTCCATCTTCCACGAGAAACTATTATTCTCTGCAGCCTAGGTTGAGTCTAGAATCCAGCGCAGTGAATCAGCAGGTGGCCACCAGGGGGCAGCTATGTACAGCTTTTGGGCTTCATTCTGTAGGCACTGGGGAATTATGGAAGGTTTCAGAGCAGGGGAGTTACCTAATGAAAGTGTGCGAGGAAGATTAATTTGGAAGCTAGGGTGAAGGAGAAAGAACAGACGTAGAAAGTCAGATCTGGGACCACTGCTGTGATCCTAGAGTAAAGAAGGGGTGCAGTGGCATCAATGCAGAGACTAGGCATGGAAAAGGAATTCCAGAGACACTGTTAATAGAAATGTTGACACAGGACTGCTTGTCTGAGTGGATTTGGAGGGAGGAAAAAACGGAGAACAAGTTTCCTGCTTGGAGAATGTTAATGCTGATAATGGAAATAAATCCACTTAGCCATCACTTTTCCTCTTTTATGCGTTATCTATCTCATTTTAATACAATTTATCAAAAATTTGAGGTCACTCTTAAAATGTTCATATACCCAAAGAGGCTTTTTGGAATATTTGAAATTTCAGTCTCTGACAGTTTCTGGCAGTTTTGGAGAATAGTGTGAACTGGCTTCTTTTCTTGGGGAAGAGAAAAAAAAATCAGAGTAAGGCAAACTTGGTATCTACCCTTCTTCTCTAGCTCCTCATTTTTTTCCTCCTTCATTAAATGGTAGGTGTTTGGAGACACAAGGCCCTGACTCTACCTCTCTGGTTGGGTGGAGGGCAAGTCAGTGGAAAATTGTGTCGTAGGGAGGACGTTGCCTCAGGAGATCTTTGTGTTAATACCCATGTCCACATTACTTCAAGGAGCTTACAACCTCACCGTATTAATAAGATGGGTATTAAGTCTAAAGATTTCCCCAAACATAAATACCTGCCAAATGCATCTGAGGGGAGATCCCCGTGTATTACGACCTTAAGCCAATAATGCCTCTGAATCTTTTAAAAGGTAAAGAAAGAAGCCCCTAAATGGAGGCTAGAAGCTGAACTGCGACAAAGAGCACTCTTTATGGGGCTGATGTGTATTACGAAGTTTTCCATTTCTGTCTTGTAATTTGTTCTGGCCTTTAATTTTTCTTTTTCTTTATACTTACACAGTTTTGGAGTGAAAGTGGAGAAGACGAAATACCACAATAAACACAATGAAGTTCTGAGGCTTTGCCACCGGGAAAGCTAAATCAATAGTTTTGATATAGATTTCAGGATAAAAACATCATGCCAGACCTTCCAAATTATGTGATTAATTTCAGGAAACAGACACTTAGGATAAAGCTTCTCGAAATCTGTGTGAGTCTGGTTGCTCTGTTACTGCTCCCCAGAATCCGGAAGCACGTGCTGCAGGTCTCTGCTGCACTGGGATGCTGCATACTCTGTGTCCATTGAGGTCACTCACGTGGTGGCACTGACCCTCCTTGGTTTTCTGCATCACCTTTTGCCTGCTACCAACTTAAAGGTCTCTCTCCATCACTCATGACTCATCCCTCTATTGGACCTGTAGGCAGGTGCCTTTTCCTTCTTACATCTTGGAAATATTCGGTCTGATTATTTTTCACCTACCCACTGGTACTACCATTGACAAGCCACCATAATCTCTTACCTGAATTACTGTAGTTGTCCTTTACAGATCCACCTGCATCTACCATATCTCCCCCTACAGCTTGTTTCTCAACATTGCATCTAGTAATTCTGACTGTCCACTCCTGTCATTCCTCAGCTGAAAATTCTGCAATGGCTCCTGATTTCACTCTTTTATTTATTTTTTATTGAAGTATAGTTGGTTTACAGTGTTGTGTTAGTTTCAGGTATACCTTAGAGTGATTCAGTTATGCATATTTATATATTCTTTTCCATTATGGTTTATTTTTTACTAACACCTTTATTGTAGTATAATTGCTTTACAATGTGGTGTTACTTTCTGCTGTATAACAAAGTGAATCAGCTATACGTATACATATATCCCCATATCCCCTCCCTCTTGCATCTCCCTCCCCCACCCATCTCACCCCTCTAGGTGGTCACAAAGCACTGAGCTGATCTCCCTGTGCTATGCAGCTGCTTCCCACTAGCTGTCTATTTTACATTTGGTAGTATATATATGTCAATGGCAGTCTCTCACTTCGTCCCAGCTTACCCCTTCCCCTCCCTTTGTCCTCAAGTCCATTCTCTAAGTCTGCATCTTTATTCCTGTCCTGCCCCTAGGTTCATCAGAACCATTTTTTTTCTTTTTTTAGATTCCATTTATATGTATTAACATACAGTATTTGTTTTTCTCTTTCTGACTTACTTCACTCTGCATGACAGACTCTAGGTCCATCCACCTCACTACAGATAGTTCAATTTCATTTCTTTTTATGACTGAGTAATATTCCATTGTATATTGGAATGGAATGTGCCACATCTTCTTTATCCATTCATCTGTTGATGGACACTTAGGTTGCTTCCATGTCCTGGCTATTGTAAATAGTGCTGCAATGAACATTGTGGTACATGTCTCTTTTTGAATTATGGTTTTCTCAGGGTATATGCCCAGTAGTGGGATTGCTGGGTCATATGGTGGTTCTATTTTAAGGAACCTCCATACTGTTCCCCATAGTGGCTGTATCAATTTACTCTCTCACCAACAGTGCAAGAGTGTTCCCTTTTCTCCACACCCTCTCCATCATTTATTGTTTGTAGATTTTTTGATGATGGCCATTTTGACCCATATGAGGTGATACCTCATTGTAGTTTTGATTTGCATTTCTCTTAATGATTAGTGATGTCTGTTTCATGTGTTTGTTGGCAATCTGTATATCTTCTTTGGAGAAATGTCTATTTAGATGATATTCTGCCCATTTTTGGATTGGGTTGTTTGTTTTTTTGAAGTTGAGCTGCATGAGCTGCTTGTATATTTCAGAGATTAATCCTTTGTCAGTTGCTTCATTTGCAAATATTTTCTCCCATTCTGAGAGTTGTTTTTTCATCTTGTTTATGGTTTCCTTTGCTGTGCAAAAGCTTTTGAGTTTTGTTAGGTCCCATTTGTTTATTTTTGTTTTTATTTCCATTTCTCTAGGCGGTGGGTCAAAAAGGATCTTGCTGTGATTCATGTCATAGAGTGTTCTACCTATGTTTTCCTCTAAGAGTTTTATAATGTTTGGCCTTATATTTAGGTCTTTAATCCATTTTGAGTTTATTTTTGTGTATGGTGTTAGGAAGTGTTCTAATTTCATTCTTTTACATGTAGCTGTCCAGTTTTCCCAGCACCACTTATTGAAGAGGCTGTCTTTTCTCCACTTTATATTCTTGCCTCCTTTATCAAAGATAATGTGACCGTATGTGTGTGGGTTTATCTCTGGGCTTTCTATCCTGTTCCATTGATCTATATTTCTGTTTTTGTGTTAGTACCATACTGTCTTGATTACTCTAGCTTTGTAGTACAGTCTGAAGTCAGGGAGCCTGATTCCTCAAGCTTTGCTTTTTTCCCTCAAGACTGCTTTGGCTATTTGAGGTCTTTTGTGCCTCCATACGAATTTTAAGATTTTTTTGTTCTAGTTCTGTAAAAAATAGCCATTGGTAATTTGATAGGGATTGCACTGAATCTGTAGATTGCTTTGGGTAGTATAGTCATTTTCACAATATTGATTCTTCCAATCCAAGAACATGGTATATTTCTCCATCTGTGGGTATCATCTTTAATGTCTTTCATCAGTGTTTTATAGTTTTCTGCATACAGGTCTTTTGTTTCCCTAGGTAGGTTTATTCCAAGGTATTTTATTCTTTTTGTTGCAATGGTAAATGGGAGTGTTTCCTTAATTTCTCTTTCAGATTTTTCATCATTACTGTATAGGAATGCAAGAGACTTCTGAGCATTAATTTTGTATCCTGCTATTTTACTAAATTCATTGATTAGCTCTAGTAGTTTTCTGGTAGCATCTTTAGGATTCTCTATGTATAGTATCATGTCATCTGCAAACAGTGACAGTTTTACTTCTTCTTTTCTGATTTGGATTCCTTTTATTTCTTTTTCTTCTCTGATTGCCATGGCTAAAACTTCCAAAACAATGTTGAATAATAGCAGTGAGAGTGGGTAACCTTGTCTTGTTCCTGATCTTAGTGGAAATGCTTTCAGTTTTTCACCACTGAGAACGATGTTGGCCGTGGGTTTGTCATATGTGGCCTTTATTATGTTGAGGTAGGTTCCCTCTATGCCCACTTTCTGGAGAGTTTTTATCATAAATGGGTGTTGAATTTTGTTGAAAGATTTTTCTGCATCTATTGAGGTTATCAAATGGTTTTTATCCTTCAATTTGTTATTATGCTGTATCACATTGATTTATTTGCATATACTGAAGACTCCTTGCATTCCTGGGATAAACCCCACTTGATCATGGTGTATGACCCTTTTAATGTGCTGTTGGATTCTGTTTGCTTGTATTTTGTTGAGGAGTTTTGCATCTATGTTCATCAGTGATATTGGCCTGTAGTTTTCTTTCTTTGTGACGTCCTTGTCTGGTTTTGGTATCAGAGTGATGGTGGCCTTGGAGAGTGAGTTTGGGAGTGTTCCTCCCTCTGCTATATTTCAGAAGAGTTTGAGAAGGATAGGTGTTAGCTGTTCTCAAAATGTTTGATAGAATTCACCTGTGGACCCTTCTGGTCCTGGGTTTTTGTTTGTTGGAAAATTTTTATTCACAGTTTCAACTTTAGTGCTTGTGATTGGTCTGTTTATATTTTCTGTTTCTTCCTGGTTCAGTCTTGGAAGGCTATGCTTTTCTAAGAATTTTTCCATTTCTTCCAGGTTGTCCATTTTATTGGCATAGAGTTGCTTTTAGTAATCTCTCATGATTCTTTGTATTTCTGCAGGGTCAGTTGTTACTTCTCCTTTTTCATTTCTAATTCTGTTGATTTGAGTCTTCTCCCTTTTTTTCTTGATGAGTCTGGCTAGTGGTTTATCAATTTTGTTTATCTTCTCAAAGAACCAGCTTCTAGTTTTATTGATCTTTGCTACTATTTCCTACATTTCTTTTTCATTTATTTCTGATCTGATCTTTATGGTTTCTTTCCTTCTGCTAACTTTGCGGTTGTTTTGTTCTCCTTTCTCTAATTGCTTTAGGTGTAAGGTTAGGTTGTTTATTTGAGAAGTTTCTTGTTTCTTGAGGTAGGATTGTATTGCTATAAACTTCCCTCTTAGAACTGCTTTTGCTGTATCCCATAGGTTTGGGTTGTCATGGTTCCATTGTTATTTTTTTCTAGGTATTTTTAAATTTCCTCTTTGATTTCTTCAGTGATCTCTTGGTTATTTAGTAGCATATTGTTTAGCCTCCATGTGTTTGTAGTTTTTACAGTTTTTTTCATGTAATTTATATCTAGTCTCATAGTGTTGTAGTCAGAAAAGGTACTTGATATGATTTCAATTTTCTTAAATTTACCAAGGCTTGATTTGTGACCCAAGATATGATCTATCCTGGAGAATGTTCCATGAGCACTTGAGAAGAAAGTGTATTCTGTTGTTTTGGGATAGAATGTCCTGTAAATATCAGTTAAGTCCATCTTGTTTAATGTATCATTTAAAGCTTGTGTTTCCTTATTTATTTTCATTTTGGATGATCTGTCCATTGGTGAAAGTGGGGTGTTAAAGTCCCCTACTATGATTGTGTTACTGTCGATTTCCCCTTTTATGGCTGTTAGCATTTGCCTTATGTATTGAGGTGGTCCTCTGTTGAGTGCATAAATATTTACAATTGTTATATCTTCTTCTTGGATTGATCCCTTGATCATTATGTAGTGTCCTTCTTTGTCTCTTGTAATAGTCTTTATTTTAAAGTCCATTTTGTCTGATATGAGAATTGGTACTCCAGATTTCTTTTGGTTTCCATTTGCATGGAATATCTTTTTCCATCCCCTCACTTTCAGTCTGTATGTGTCCCTAGGTCTGAAGTGGGTCTCTTGTAGATGGCATATATGTGGGTCTTGTTTTTGTATCCATTCAGCCAGTCTATGTCTTTTGGTTGGAGCATTTAATCCATTTACATTTAAGGTAGTTATCAATATATATGTTCCTATTACCATTTTCTTAATTGTTTTGGGTTTGTTATTATAGGTCTTTTCCTTCTCTTGTGTTTCCTGCCTAGGGAAGTTCCTTTAGCATTTGTTGTAAAGCTGTTTTGTTGGTGTTGAATTCTCTTAGCTTTTGCTTGCCTGTAAATGGTTTAATTTATCTGTCAAATCTGAATGAGATCCTTGCTGGGTAGAGTAATCTTGATTGTAGGCTTTTCCCTTTCATCACTTTAACTATGTCCTGCCACTCCCTTCTGGCTTGCAGAGTTTCTGCTGAAAGATCAGCTGTTAACCTTATGGGGATTCCCTTGTATGTTATTTGTTGTTTTTCCCTTGCTGCTTTTAATATTTTTTCATTGTATTTAATTTTTGGTAGTTTGATTAATATGTGTCTTGGTGTGTTTCTCCTTGGATTTATCCTTTATGGGACTGTCTGCGTTTCCTGGGCTTGATTGACTATTTTCTTTCCCATGTTAGGGAAGTTTTCAACTATAATCTCTTCAAATATTTTCTCAGGCACCTTGTTTTTCCTCTTCTCCTGGGACCCCTATAATTTGAATGTTGGTGTGTTTAATATTGTCCCCAAGGTCTCTGAGACTGTCCTCAGTTCTTTTCACTCTTTTTTCTTTGTTCTGCTCTGTGGTAGTTATTTCCACTATTTTATCTTCCAGGTCACTTATCCATTCTTCTGCCTCAGTTATTCTGCTATTGATTCTTTCTAGAGAATTTTTAATTTCATTTATTGTGTTGTTCATCATTGTTTGTTTGCTCTTTAGTTCTTCTAGGTCCTTGTTAAACGTTTGTTGTATTTTCTCCATTCTATTTCCAAGATTTTGGATCATCTTTCCTATCATTACTTTGAATTCTTTTTCAGGTAGGCTGCTTATTTCCTCTTCATTTGTTTGCTCTGGTGGGTTTTTACCTTGCTCCTTCATCTGCTGCATATTCCTCTGTCTTCTCATTTTGTTTAACTTACTGTGTTTGGGGTCTCCTTTTTGCAGGCTACAAGTTCGTAGTTCCTGTTGTTTTTGGTGTCTGACCTCAGTGGGTGAGGTTGATTCAGTGGCTTGTGTAGGCTTCCTGGTGGAAGGCGCTGGTGCCTGTGTTCTGGTGGGTGGGGATGGATCTTGTCTTTCTGGTGGGGAGGGTCACGTATGGTGGTGTGTTTTGGGGTGTCTGTGAACTTATTATGTTTTTAGGCAGACTCTATGCTAATGGGTGGGGTTGTGTTCCTGTCTTGCTAGTTGATTGGCATGGGGTATCCTGCACTGGAGCTTGCTGGCCATTGGGTGGAGCTGGGTCTTAGCGTTGAGATGGGGATCTCTGGGAGACCTCTCGCCAATTGATATTATGTGGGGCCGGGAGGTCTCTGGTGGTCCAATGTCAGCTCTCCACTTCAGAGGCTCAGGCCTGACAACCAGCAGAGCACCAAGACCCTGCCAGCCACCCGGCAGGTAGGAGACAGATAAATATGCAAGTATTTCAATGGCTTCTTAAGTGATGGGGAAGATGTGATGCATGAAGAACACCAACTCAAGTCTCACAGCTTAGTTCTGTGATCTTGGACCAGACAGTTAACTTCTCTGTGCTTCACATTTCCCTTTGTGCAGCACCTCCTCACCCAGAGGCCCAGTCAGGTGTGAGGGAAGGGCTATCGCTTCCAGGCTGTGCAGGGAGAAAGCCTGGGGGGGCTCCATTATGGTTTATTATAAGATATTGAATATAGTTTCTTATGCTACAGGACAGGGACTTTGTTACTTATCTCTTTTATGTATAGTAATTTGTGTCTGCTAATCCCCAAATCCTAATTTATCCCTCCCCCATCCCAGCTTTCCCCTTTGGTAACCATAAGTTTGTTTTCTATGTCTACTGTATGAGTCTGTTTCTCTTTGGTAAATAAGTTCATTTGTATCATATTTTATATTCCACCTATAAGTGGTATGATATTTGCCTTTCTCTGTCTGACTTACTTCGCTTAGTATGATGAACTCTAGGTCCATCCATGTTGCTGCAAATGGCAATATTTCATTCTTTCTTATGGCTGAGTAGTAGTCCATCGTGTATGTGTGTGTATGTGTGTGTGTATATATGTATATACATATATAACATCTTGTTTATCCATTCACCTGATTTCACTCTTAATCAAAGACAAAGTCTTTATAAAAACCTGAAGGTCTTTGCTATTCTGAACTCATCTCCTGCAACTCACCCTTCTCTCCTTGTACTTTACTTGCACATACTGTAACACTCCATCCATGGTGAAATGCCTGGTTTCCTTCACAACTTCTGGAGATATAGGAGAAAAGTGGCTGTTGGCCTCTCAATGAGGCCAACCTTGACTGCCCTGTTTTAAATTGCAAACTTCTCTACCTACCACCCTGATCCGTTTACCCTCTTCTACTTTCCCCCCCATAGCAGTTGTTTGTATAAATCCAATGTATTCTGTAATTTACTTATTATCATTTTTTAATCTGTTCCTCTTTCCACCCACTGGAATATAAGCTCCACAAGGGCAGGGATCTTTATCTGTTTTGTTCACTGATGCATTGTATCTGCCTGGAATAGTGGTCAGAGCATTGCCTGGGAAAGAAGAGTAGGTACTCAATAAATGAAGAACACACAGTTCTTTCAGAAATGGTATTTATTAATTGGTGAAATTTGAATCAGTTCTAGGAATTAAATGTAGATAAGTATCAGTGTTATTTTCATAATTTTGATGGTGATTATTGAAGTTATGTAGGAGAATGTCCTTGTTTGTATGAAATAAACACAAATATATGCCAGGGTCATGAGGCATCCATTAACACATTATTTTCAAGTTGTTTAGGAAAAAAAGATTTGAGCTATTTTTGCAACATTTCAGTAAGCTTGATTAATTCAAAATAAATAGTGCTTAAAATCATGTATTTTTTGAGGATGAGGTTGGAGTAGAGAGCACAGGTCCTATGTAGGAAAGGAAAGGAGATGTCATATGGAAGAATGATTTATGTTCCTAACAATATTTTTGTTTCCTAAATATTTGTGTTTTACCACCCAGTTCCTAGCCTGGGGATGGTCTCATAGACTTAGGGTCGCTTAGACCCTAAGACAGTCGCTTAGACTCAGGGCTTTCAGTTTTCCTACACAACTTTCACCTTCCATAGTGCACAGTACTCCAGGAGACTGGGCCAGTGTAGGTTCAAGTACAGCTTCACTTGGGCCTGAATCGTTGCTTTTGTGCTTTTCACTGCCATGATGTTGAGTCTGAGCTACAGTAAGTCCCCTACATATGAATCTTCAAGTTGAGAACTTTCAAAGATGCCAACATGTGTTTGCATGTCTAATCACGTAAGTTAGTTCATGTGTCTGGTGTACATTGTCACGTGCATGCATCCTCTACAAGTGGTGGTGCTTTTGTGTACTTTACTGTACAGTACTGTATAGAGTACAGTAGTACAGTATCTTTATTTCAAGCCCAGGATGTCATCTATGATGAGAAAAAAAGTAGCTACTACCCAGACATCACTGGATCGTTTTTTCAAGAGGGTAGATAGAATTGAACTCATCACGGAACCAGAACCTGTGCCATCCACGTCAGGCGTGAGTGAAATTGCAGCTTGCCCTCTGTCTCCTATTGCTGATGATCCTTCAGCTGTACCATCTCCCACCTCCTCCCCCTCCTCCTGTCGGTAACTCTTCTTACCTGTTCCCTCGATGACAGCCCCTGTGTGCCAGCTGTTGTACTGTACTACTGTACTTTTCAAGGTGCTGTGCTGTGAGACTAAAAATGTTTTCTTTATTTTTGTGTTTGTTTTTTATGTATTATTTGTGTGAAAAGTATTATAAACCTATTACAGTACAGTAGAGTACTATATAGCCGACTGTGTTAGTTGGGTACCTAGGCTAACTTTGTAGGACTTAGAACAAATTGGACTTACGAACGTGCTCTCGGAACAGAACTCGTTCACGTGTAGGGAATTTACTGTACTATGAACAACCCTCACTGCTGAGTATTTTAGGTCCATCGGTACTCTCCGCCTTCCACTAAGGTTCTCCATCTACCATAGATGCTGGAGGACACCAGACACACACTTCTTCCTCCTGGCCCTTGTTCTGGAAGGCCACCCCCGGCTCCGACAGCCACAGGGCTCACTCCCTTATCTCTCTCATGGCTTTGCTTCCATGCCATCTTTTTGTTTTTAAAATTGCTCCCTCCTTGGTAGCCCTATCCTTTTTACTGGCTTCATTTTATCCACAGCGTGATAATCTCTAACACACTCTTTCATTTACCTGTTTATTTTGTTTCTCTTGAAGAGAAGTTTGAGGTCCAGGGGAGCAGGGCTTTTTTAATTGATGTTATTTTATTTGTTATTGATGTTTGCTCAGCTTATGGAACAGTCCTTAGCATACTCCAGGCACTCAGTAAAAATTCCGTGGAGGAACTGAGTACCTACATTTGCCATTGTGGAGAGGATTCGAGGAGTTGTAGCCTATGTGGGGAGTAGGGTGAGACTGATCTCACACTGTGACATTCTGAGTCTCAGTGCCAACCCAGCCAGGAACCCTGTTGCCTTTAATAATAAACAGGGAGCATCTGTGTTTTCGAGCACAGCAATACTCCTTTCAGTTCTGATAAGGATTGGGAGATTGTCTGCAGTAGGTGATCCTCACAGAAAATTTTAATTTTTCTTCATCCAAGTATGCAATAGTTTCGATAAACACAGGTTATGGCAGGGATATTTGTGTTTCTGGTATTGGAGGAAGAAAAATTGTCTTCTTGATAGGCTCTACAGTCTATTTCCCAAAACTTAATGACTTAAAACAATGACAGCGTTTATTTTGTTCATAAATCAAGTTCTGTTTGGGCAGAGCTCGATGGTGATAGTCTTTCCCATGTGACACAAGCTGGGGCAGCTTGAAGTCTGGAGACTAGAGTCATCTGAAGACATGCCCGTCCACATTCTGATGGCTAGTGCTGGCTGTTGACTAACTGAGACCATGACCAGAACTTTGGCCAAATGGCGTAGACACGTGGGCCTCTTTATGTGGCCCGAGCTTCCTTAAAACATATTGACTGGGTTCCGAGGGAGAGCATTTTGCAAGAGAGATGAGAGAGGGGAGAAGGAGGGAGGGGTATGTGTGTGTGTGCCATATTGCCTTTTATAACTTAACTTCGGAGGGCACACAAGCATCACTTCTGGCGCGTTCTATCGTCCAGGCAGTTGTAAAAGCTAGTCCAATTTCAAAGGGAAAAGAAAGAGACCTTAATTCTTGATGGAGGAGTGGCCGTTTCCAGAAGGGCGTGTGTGACTAAAAATATTGCTATAGCCATTTTTGGAAAATGTCTAAAGTCAGTACTCTGGCTATTACAACAGCAAACTCTTCATCAAAATATACTCACCTCGGGCTTCCCTGGTGGCGCAGTGGTTGAGAGTCCGCCTGCCGATGCAGGGGACACGGATTTGTTCCCTGGTCCGGGAAGATCCCACATGCCACAGAGCAGCTGGGCCCGTGAGCCATGGCCGCTGAGCCTGTGCGTCCGGAGCCTGCGATCCGCAACGGGAGAGGTCACAACAGTGAGAGGCCCGCGTACCACACACACACACACACACACACACACACACACACACAATATATATATATATATATATATATATATATATATATATATATATATATATATATACACTCACCTTTCTTCTAAGACTTCTAAAATCTCACTTCATTTCAGCCTCAGACTCAGTCAGGCTTAAGGTCCAGAATCTCACTATCAAAATGGGGTCCAGTTCTGATGAGTTCTGTGGGTACGGATCATCAAGTACAGCTCCTTGAATCTCATTCTTCTTGGTCAGAAGATCTGTGAACTAAAAAGACAATTACCCGTCTCCAATCATTAATGTGCCATGGAAGGACAAACATAAGGTAACTGCTGTAGACATTCAAAAACGGTGGTAGCGGCGGTGGAAATGGGAGACACACAGTAGGCAGGGGTCCACTGAAATCTTGACATGTAGCTGGATGTGTCTGGCCAACACCTACCTGACAGTACTCTAGAAAATCTGCACGGGGCCTCTCCATGTGACCTGGGCTTCCTCACAACACAGATGCTGCATTTCAGTTGCAATAGTCAAATGGAAGAGAAAACTTGTAGTCTTTAAGCCAAATGACAAAAATAATCTGGACCAGTACAGTAAGATAGTACAGAAATTTTATCTCCTTTTAGCAAAAAAAGGATAGGAACAAAGTGGCATTTCCCAGCTAATGGGTAACGTCAACATATGCTGTGGTTAAAAAGCAGAGCACTCTGTGGAATTATGAGTTCAGTTTTGGCTGCGTGTTTTCAAAGGATAAAATAGTAAGGAGTACTCATGTTTGTAGTTAAACACTTATCTAAGGTGAAAGGGAAAACACCATGAGTTCTACTACTAGGGCAGTTCTAGAAGTACATGTCTTATATCAAAAGCTTAAACTAATGGGAAAGATTCTAAAATAGATTTTAAGTTGGGAAGGAACATGGTAGGGAAATAAGCAAGAAAAATGTTCTGGTTCTCTATTGGTGTGTAACAAACTATCAAAACTTAGTGGCTTGGGACTTCCCTGGTGGCACAGTCGTTAAGAATCCTCTTGCTAATGCAGGGGACATGGGTTCGAGCTCTGGTCGGGGAAGATCCCACGTTCCACGGAGCAACTAAAGCCCGTGCGCCACAGCTACTGAGCCTGCGCTCTAGAGCCCACGAGCCACAACTAATGACCCCACGTGCCACAACTACTGAAGCCCGTGCACCTAGAGCCCTTGCTATGCAACAAGAGAAGCCACGGCAATGAGAAGCCCGTGCACCGCAACGAAGAGTAGCCCCAGATCGCCGCAACTAGAGAAAGTCTGTGCACAGCAAAGAAGACCCAACGCAGCTAAAAATAAATAAATAAATAAAAAAACCAAAAAACTTAGTGGCTTAAAGGAACCATTTCTTTTTCTTTCTTTCCTCTCAATAATGTAGATGAGGAATTTGGAAATGACTCCATATGATGTCATGAAGGGCAGCTCGGGATGGTAGCATCCACTTCCAAGATGGCCTCTTCATGCACCTATTGGGCACCTCAGTGCTTCTCAGCCTTTCACTCCATATAGTGTCTTATCTAACAGGGTCTCTGTGGATGACTTATGCTTCTCACAGCTTGGTGGTTTTAAGATGGTCAGATATTTTACATGACGGCTCAGGGCTCTCAGAGAATGTGTTCCAATAGACCCTGGCAGAAGCTGCAAGCCCTTCTTATAATCTAGCCTCAGAAGTCCCACTATGTCACCTATAACATATTCTGTAGGTTAAGCAAGACACTAAGGCCAGTCAGGATTCAATAGGAGAAGTAACAAGGAATTTGTAGTCAACTTTAATCTATCACAGTCTGCCTTTTGGCCACAAATTATTTACATCTCCTCCCAAACACACAATATATTCACATATCTCCAAGCCTCTCAATCTCATCCTTTTTCAGCATTAGCTTGAAGTCTGGGATCTGATCAGCTAATTCAGGTCCAGATATGGATACGTTTCTCAGGTGAAGTTTCTTGAGTACAAGTCTGAAGACCTGTGAGCTAGAGAGGTGAGTGTTCTGTGTCTCTGCAACACCCAACATAAAATGATAGCCCTGCCATAGGAGAAGCACAATGGACATTTTAGTTCAAAAGTGGGGGGGGGGCGGAAATAGAAGCCATACAAGCAGTCACTGGGTCATAGCAGTGATGAAATACAGCTGGGCATATGTTGCCACTTCCTTGATTAGGGCCCAGTCCTGCTCCTCGAGAATGATTCTTCCTGGCTATTTGCTCTGCCTTCGGGACCTGCCCACTGAGCAATCCTTCCTTTTCCACATGGAGTGGTTCTCATTTCCAGCTGACTAGTTTTCTTACTCTGCTTTTTCCTTCCTCCCTCACCCCCCGATTCAAGGCTCCAAATGCTTCTTTTCATTTGTAATTGTAGTTCAAACTGACATAATTTCTCTAAAAATTTTGTGGATTTGTGTGTATCAAATTATAATCCACTCCATTAGTCCAAAGCCAGACCATGCTTCTTTCCAAAATCAGCCTTTTTTTTTAAACCTAGGATGGAGAGTCAGGATGCTTGGGAACAATATCCTTAAGATTTTTTTGTTTGGGAGAAAGGATTTGAGAGGCAGGATCTTAAGATCTTGAGAATCCCTAGTATACACGCCCTTTAATCTTTCTTACCCATATCCTTGATTTAGTTACCTTATGGCAATGCTTTGCTGGTAGTGCCCCAAATTTGGTACTTACCTGGAAGCCATTTCTTATTTTGAGAGTCCTTTGCTGATTGGTAAAACTAGGGTTTAAATAGTTTTATTATTTTTTTAAATCCAGCAAGTTCTGGCTCCTTTATATTTCCTCTCAGTTCTGCTTGAAAGCTGAACAGTTCTTTTTTAAAAAATTCATTTCTTTCTTTTTGTACATTCTCATACATAGGTGTAAGAAGCTGCTGGTCACTTTCATCATTCTAACTGGAAATTTCTTTAGACAAATCCATCAGTTCATGAGGTATATTTTCTTTTTTGTAAATTCCTCAAGGGAGTGTCGCCAAATTTCCTACCATTACGAAATAGAGGTGGCCTTTCCTTCCAGCCTGCAGTCACGGTTTCCTCAACAGCCCTCAAGCCCAGAGAAGACGTCCTTCCAACTTTTGCTCACTGTGAGGTCCAAAAGCCAATGTCTCACGTTTGAAACTTTTGTTATAATGACATCCCAATTCAGGTACCAAACTCTGTTCTATTTTATCTATTGCTGTATAAAAAAGCATCCCGAAAGCTAATGGCTTCAAACAGCCCTTTTATTTAGCTCAGGACTTTCTGATCTAGGCTCAGTGGATGGTTTGTCTCTAATCCATTTGTGGCATCAGCTGAGACACTTAGAGCTAGAGAATCCACTTACAAGGCGGCTTCCTCAGCCACATATTTGATTGTTCCTTGGCCTTTCTCTCCCCGTGCATGGTCTCACCCTCCAGCACCTCTTCACGTGACTTGAGCTTCCATAGCATGGTGGCCTCAAGGTGGTCAGACTTCTTACATGGTGGCTCAGGGCTCCCACATAGAGTATTCCAAAGGTCTGGGAAGAAGTTGCCAGGCTTCTTATCTCCTAGTCTCAGAAGTGCCACACAAACCCAGCTGCCTTATTCTACTCATCAATCAGTGCACCGAGGCCAGTCCCGGTTCAAGGAGAGGGGAATGAGACTGTGACTCTCAATAGGAGGAATTTGGGGCTTGAGAGGTTGTGGCTGTCGACTCAGTTTTAGAATTTTATTCATGCTAAATGTATTCGGGCATGATTTACCTTTTATCCCCTCTCCTTGAATATGTCACTATGTTGTGTAGAAACAAATTGTAGTTTTAGGAATTTGAAGAGTCGGTCAGGCAATAGAAACTCTATCTGCTGTAGAGTTTTTCAAGATATCAAAATTTACATGTGTATCCATTGGTTTTGCTCTGATACTAAATTTAAAGGACTGGAAATAGGGTCACTAAAAATATCTGAATCAATTATCACATTTGTTGCTGAATATTCCTGGGCACTGACACACTAGATATTTGCTTAAATGACTAATGAATTTTATGGGGAGTTTGGCTTTTCTTGAATTTCAGAGAAATATAGGACTTGTATCTTAAACCACAGATAGTGTATATTTGGGAAAATGGAGCCAAAAAGAGCAGGAATTTCCACAGTCTTATATGGCTCTGGCTTAATGGAGAAAAGTGCATGGAAAAGTCATACTTTGGTCTATGTTCCCACAGTCCCACAGTCTGGCTAGTGTCATTTCTGCAACTCCCTGCTGATATAGGAG
>NW_026711792.1:0-37723 GCF_026419965.1 Kogia breviceps
ACTCAACATTGTGTCATAAGCTACATGGGAAAAGGATCCAAAGAAGACTAGATACGTGTTTATGTGTAAAAGAGCCACATCTTTCACACCTACAACAAGCAAAACATTGTAATCAAACTTGCTGTGAGAAAAAATAAACATTGAATTAAAAAACGAACAGGTCAGTCGTGAGACACAAACTTAAGGGGCTTTTTCCTGGCACAGTCCATTCTAATTGACAACCGAGAATACGACTTCCACGGAGGCTCTGTTGCCCGAGTAACCAGGTTTGGTAAAGGAGACCTGCTGCCGCCTTGTGGCCGTTTCTCAAAACAGCAGCTTTAAACCCAGTGCTAATGGTCACTTGATATTCAAAATCATTGCAGGCCTATAAATGACACCTGCCCTCAAAAACAATTCTTGGGTCGTACATCGAGGAAAAAAACTCAAAAGACGTGCACACTTCAAAACGACAATTTCAAGAGGCATATTTTGCGCACATTTTGTCTTCTCTTTCTTTCTTTCTCTTGTGATAAATAAAAGGGCATGGAAAAATGCTCAACATCAGGAATTAATAAAGCCATGCAAATCCAGTCGACAAAAACGTTCACCCACCGTCGTCAGAATGATCATCAGCCACAGAGTCTACAAAGAATAAATGCTCAAGGTGTTTTAGAGAACTCTGTGCCCTCTAGCTGCCGCTGGGACGTAACCTGGGAACAGCTAGTAGTGAGAACACCGTGGAGGTGCGTTGAAAGGTAAAAATTGAGCTAACTGATGGGCCTATCTCCCGAGTAGACCAAAATCAAAAAGACACAGGCTGGCCGTCCTGCACTGCAGCAACATGTACCATCGCCAAGACTTGGAAGAAACCCAAATGTCCATCAACAGAACAATGCACCAAGAAGAAGGGGGCCCATGTGCACAATGGAACATGAGCCACGGAAGAGCATGCAACAGTGCCGCTGGCACCACCGTAGAAGGATCTAGAGATACCCACCCAAAAGGAAGTACGAAAGAAACCGAAATAGAAATATCCTATGACATCACTTATAGCTGTTACTTCAACATTGATACGCATGAAGTCATTTCCAAGAGAAGGCCGTGCATAGATGCAGAAAACCAACTATGCTTAACCAAGTGGAAAGGTGTAAGGAATGTATGAATTTGGATATGGGGGTTTACAGACATGTACTGATACATATGAAATATATAATCACAAAATACCTAAGGAATACCAGGAGAGGTCGACTCAACACTCTGTAATAACCTACACGGGAAAGGATCCAAAGATGAATAGATTGATACATACATATGATGAACCAGATGCAGTACACCTAGAACACACACCACATTTTTATCCAATTGGCTGTGATACTAGATAACAATTAAATTTTAAAAAACACACAAGAAGTAAGGAGATATAAGCTCTTGGGTGTTTGCCCTGACACACTGCACTCTCATTTGCAGCCTACTAACACAATTTCCAGGAAGCCTCTGTTGCAGGAAAACCCAGAGTTGGAAATGGAGAAATGCTGCCGCCTTGTGGCCGTTTCCCGCAAGAGCGGCTTCAAACGCATAGCTATGGTTCACTTAACATTCATAAGGACTCAGGCCTCTAAAAGACACCTGCCCTCAAAAAAAAAAAAAATGTCCTGAGCTCGGCCGTGGCCAAAAAAATTCAAAGCAGGCAAATGTGTCAAAGAGATAGTATGATAGAGGTAAGTTTTACTCACTCTTTATCAAAAAAAGGAAAATGGAGAAAAGCTCAACATCAGGAATCATCAGACTCCTCTAACCTACAAAAAGCTTTCAGCTCACCCAAGTTAACTACCGTCAGCCAAAAGACTACAAACAATAAATGCTGAAGGGGTTTTAGAGAACTCTGTTCCCTCTGTCTGTGGAGGACATGTCTAGTTGTAACAGCCAATAATGAGAACAGAAAGGAGCTGCGTTTTCAATTAAAAATTGAGCCACCCTTCCATCCAGAACACCCACAGCCGAGCCTCTCACCTGAGAAGACAGGCTGCAAGAGCTGCACTCCACGAGTTTTCACAGTAGCCAAGACACCGAAGCAACCCAAATGTCCATCAACAGATGAATGGATAAGAAGAGCTGGTCCGTGGACACAGTGGACTATTAGCCATGGAAAACAAGGAAACACTGCTCTTTGAGGCACCCGAGATGAGCCTAGAGATCATCACAGAACATGAGTTAAGTCGGAAAGCAAAAGGCATACCGTATGACATCACCTATAGGCGTTATCTAACAGCTGACACAAATGAACATATTTCCACAAAGAAAGACACTCACAGACTTAGAAAGCAAACTAAGCTTATGTAAAATGAAAGGTGGGGGGAATGGATAAATTAAGATTAGTGTCACCATATGTGTACAAATACGTATTAAATATATATATCAAACAGACCGACCATATAGCAAGGGAGGTCACCAGAACACTCTGCAATAATTTACATGGGAAGAGGATCTGTACAAGAATATATATATATATATATATATATATATATATATATATATATATATATATATATAACGTACAAATGAACCAGATTCTGTACATATAGGACCAACAGTATTCTAATCATTACCCCGATTTAAACAAATTAAAAGAGCGAACAAGAAGTAATGTGACATACACTTCTGGGGTTTTTTCCTGGCACATTCCATTCTAATTGACAACCTGGGAACAGGACTTCCAGAACGCTCTGCTGCCCTAGTAACCAGATGTGGGAATGTAGCAATGCTGACGCCTTGTGGCCGTTTCCCACAGCAGCAGCTTTAAAGTCAGTGCTAATGGTCACTCAATATTCACACCCATTGCAGGCTTGTAAATGACACCTGCCCTCCAAAACAAAATCCTGGGGTCGAAAATCGACCAAAAAAGTCCAAAGAGGGCAACCTTCCAAGAAGACAATTTCGAGAGGTTTATTGTACTCACGGGGTTTTTTTTTCTGTTTTTGTTTAACAGAATAAAAAAAGGCGTGGAAAAATGCTGAACCTTAGGAATTATTAGACACGAAACTACACGTTAAAAAAACCTATCATGTCACACGACTCAGCATGGCCAGCAGCAAAACTTCTGCAAACAAGAAATGCTGACGGGGTGGTGAAGAAATGCGTACCCTCGGTTCTAAGTGGGTCGTGGTAAGAGCCCCTAAGGAAAACACAGTGGAGTTGCCTGGAAAGGGTCAACATTGAGCGACCGTTCAATCAAGCATAGCCACTGCTGGGTCTATCACCTGAGAGGATGAGAATCAAAAAGACACGGGCTGGCAATCCTGCAATCCAGCAATGTTTACCATAGCCAACACTTGGAAGCAATGAAAATGCCCAGCCACAGAGGAATGCAGAAAGGAGCAGTGGCCCATGGACACAATGGAAGAGTACTCCAGTGAAAAGTAGAAATTCCATTTTAAAAACAGATATAAGTAAGGAGACATCAGCTTTGGGGGGTTTCTCCAGACACATCCCACCGTCATTGATAACCAAGGAACACCACTGGCAGGAAGGCCTGTTTCACTAGTTACCAGAGTGGGAAACGCAGAAATGCTGCAGCCCTGTGGCCGTTACCTGCAACGGCAGCTTGAAAACCCGTGCTAATGGTCACTTCGTGTGCACAAGTCCTGGAGGGCTGTCAATGAAACCTGCCCTCAAAATGTCTTGAGGGAGGTAGTGGCCAAAATATTTCAAAAGGCGGCACATAGTTCAAGAAAAGAATGTGATGAGGTAAGCTACACACACAGTTTGAAGAAAAAAAAGGGCATCCCTGAAAGCTCAATTTCAAGGCTTTATGAGACGCATGCAAATCCAACCACAGAGGTATCGGCTCACACCAGTCAGAAGAACCATCAGCAACAAGACTACCAACAATTCATGCTGAAGGGGTTGTGGAGAAGTGCATACCCTCTAGGTTAAGTGGGACTTTGCCGCCAGCCGCGGCGGGTCCTCAAAGTGTAGCAACAACCGACGAGAGGGGGTAGGGAACTGAACGCACCAAGGTATGGGATCAGAAGGGCACAAGCAACTGACGCTTGCAAGGCAAGTTTAATAACAAAGCATAGCCGTATATATACCCCTAAAGCAGGGAATTTGCTTCGTCACGCCTTATCGGCATCAGCTGGTTGGTTGGCTTCTCGGCTTAGTCACACCTTATCAGCATCAGCTGGTTGGTTGGCTGCTCGGCTTCTCCCTCAAAGGCACCAATTTCCCCTCCAGGGTTGCTTTTCCTAGCTTTAGGGAACAACCAGGGACTCCCAGTAACTGAGCAGGTCCCTGGAGCGATTTGGCCAAAGACCATCTCCTTTTGTATGTTCATACCATAAAGTCCAGGATGCATACCAAGGAGAGTACAGTCGGGCCCTGAGGCTTAGGAGGGTCTCAGTGGCGCCTTCCTCAGAGGGCAATGCTCGCCACAGGACTTCACCTGGTAAGAGGCACTAATGGGAACAGAATGGAGGTGCCTTTACAAGGTAAACACTGAGTTACGATATGATCCAGCAGGCCCACTCCTGGGCCTATAACCTAAGAAAGAAGACAGAAGTGGAAAGACACAGGCAGGCAAATCTGCATTGCAGGAGTATTACAATAGCCAGGACATGGAAGCAAGCAGAAAGTCCATCAACAGATGAGTGGACAAAGAAGAACAGGGACCTGAACAGATGGAATATTAGCCAAGGAACAAAAGGAAACAATGCCATCAACAGCACCATCGGTGAGGCTAGAGTTCATCACGCACCTTGCAGTAAGTCACAGAGCGAAAGATACATAGCCTACGATATCACTTATAGGTGTTCCCTGAAAATTGATATCACTGAAGATATTTCCACAGAGAAAGGCAATCACAGATGCAATAAACAGATTTATGGTTCACCCATGGACAGGTATGAGAATTGTGTACATTAGGAAATTGGGTTTAAGAGCGAGATACAAACACAGGTGAAATACAAAATCACCAAAGGCCTACGGAATACCAAGAGAAGAGTACTCAACATTGTGTCATAAGCTACATGGGAAAAGGATCCAAAGAAGACTAGATACGTGTTTATGTGTAAAAGAGCCACATCTTTCACACCTACAACAAGCAAAACATTGTAATCAAACTTGCTGTGAGAAAAAATAAACATTGAATTAAAAAACGAACAGGTCAGTCGTGAGACACAAACTTAAGGGGCTTTTTCCTGGCACAGTCCATTCTAATTGACAACCGAGAATAAGACTTCCACGGAGGCTCTGTTGCCCGAGTAACCAGGTTTGGTAAAGGAGACCTGCTGCCGCCTTGTGGCCGTTTCTCAAAACAGCAGCTTTAAACCCAGTGCTAATGGTCACTTGATATTCAAAATCATTGCAGGCCTATAAATGACACCTGCCCTCAAAAACAATTCTTGGGTCGTACATCGAGGAAAAAAACTCAAAAGACGTGCACACTTCAAAACGACAATTTCAAGAGGCATATTTTGCGCACATTTTGTCTTCTCTTTCTTTCTTTCTCTTGTGATAAATAAAAGGGCATGGAAAAATGCTCAACATCAGGAATTAATAAAGCCATGCAAATCCAGTCGACAAAAACGTTCACCCACCGTCGTCAGAATGATCATCAGCCACAGAGTCTACAAAGAATAAATGCTCAAGGTGTTTTAGAGAACTCTGTGCCCTCTAGCTGCCGCTGGGACGTAACCTGGGAACAGCTAGTAGTGAGAACACCGTGGAGGTGCGTTGAAAGGTAAAAATTGAGCTAACTGATGGGCCTATCTCCCGAGTAGACCAAAATCAAAAAGACACAGGCTGGCCGTCCTGCACTGCAGCAACATGTACCATCGCCAAGACTTGGAAGAAACCCAAATGTCCATCAACAGAACAATGCACCAAGAAGAAGGGGGCCCATGTGCACAATGGAACATGAGCCACGGAAGAGCATGCAACAGTGCCGCTGGCACCACCGTAGAAGGATCTAGAGATACCCACCCAAAAGGAAGTACGAAAGAAACCGAAATAGAAATATCCTATGACATCACTTATAGCTGTTACTTCAACATTGATACCCATGAAGTCATTTCCAAGAGAAGGCCGTGCATAGATGCAGAAAACCAACTATGCTTAACCAAGTGGAAAGGTGTAAGGAATGTATGAATTTGGATATGGGGGTTTACAGACATGTACTGATACATATGAAATATATAATCACAAAATACCTAAGGAATACCAGGAGAGGTCGACTCAACACTCTGTAATAACCTACACGGGAAAGGATCCAAAGATGAATAGATTGATACATACATATGATGAACCAGATGCAGTACACCTAGAACACACACCACATTTTTATCCAATTGGCCGTGATACTAGATAACAATTAAATTTTAAAAAACACACAAGAAGTAAGGAGATATAAGCTCTTGGGGGTTTGCCCTGACACACTGCACTCTCATTTGCAGCCTACTAACACAATTTCCAGGAAGCCTCTGTTGCAGGAAAACCCAGAGTTGGAAATGGAGAAATGCTGCCGCCTTGTGGCCGTTTCCCGCAAGAGCGGCTTCAAACGCATAGCTATGGTTCACTTAACATTCATAAGGACTCAGGCCTCTAAAAGACACCTGCCCTCAAAAAAAAAAAAAAATGTCCTGAGCTCGGCCGTGGCCAAAAAAATTCAAAGCAGGCAAATGTGTCAAAGAGATAGTATGATAGAGGTAAGTTTTACTCACTCTTTATCAAAAAAAGGAAAATGGAGAAAAGCTCAACATCAGGAATCATCAGACTCCTCTAACCTACAAAAAGCTTTCAGCTCACCCAAGTTAACTACCGTCAGCCAAAAGACTACAAACAATAAATGCTGAAGGGGTTTTAGAGAACTCTGTTCCCTCTGTCTGTGGAGGACATGTCTAGTTGTAACAGCCAATAATGAGAACAGAAAGGAGCTGCGTTTTCAATTAAAAATTGAGCCACCCTTCCATCCAGAACACCCACAGCTGAGCCTCTCACCTGAGAAGACAGGCTGCAAGAGCTGCACTCCACGAGTTTTCACAGTAGCCAAGACACCGAAGCAACCCAAATGTCCATCAACAGATGAATGGATAAGAAGAGCTGGTCCGTGGACACAGTGGACTATTAGCCATGGAAAACAAGGAAACACTGCTCTTTGAGGCACCCGAGATGAGCCTAGAGATCATCACAGAACATGAGTTAAGTCGGAAAGCAAAAGGCATACCGTATGACATCACCTATAGGCGTTATCTAACAGCTGACACAAATGAACATATTTCCACAAAGAAAGACACTCACAGACTTAGAAAGCAAACTAAGCTTATGTAAAATGAAAGGTGGGGGGAATGGATAAATTAAGATTAGTGTCACCATATGTGTACAAATACGTATTAAATATATATATCAAACAGACCGACCATATAGCAAGGGAGGTCACCAGAACACTCTGCAATAATTTACATGGGAAGAGGATCTGTACAAGAATATATATATATATATATATATATATATAAAACGTACAAATGAACCAGATTCTGTACATATAGGACCAACAGTATTCTAATCATTACCCCGATTTAAACAAATTAAAAGAGCGAACAAGAAGTAATGTGACATACACTTCTGGGGTTTTTTCCTGGCACATTCCATTCTAATTGACAACCTGGGAACAGGACTTCCAGAACGCTCTGCTGCCCTAGTAACCAGATGTGGGAATGTAGCAATGCTGACGCCTTGTGGCCGTTTCCCACAGCAGCAGCTTTAAAGTCAGTGCTAATGGTCACTCAATATTCACACCCATTGCAGGCTTGTAAATGACACCTGCCCTCCAAAACAAAATCCTGGGGTCGAAAATCGACCAAAAAAGTCGAAAGAGGGCAACCTTCCAAGAAGACAATTTCGAGAGGTTTATTGTACCCACGGGGTTTTTTTTTCTGTTTTTGTTTAACAGAATAAAAAAAGGCGTGGAAAAATGCTGAACCTTAGGAATTATTAGACACGAAACTACACGTTAAAAAAACCTATCATGTCACACGACTCAGCATGGCCAGCAGCAAAACTTCTGCAAACAAGAAATGCTGACGGGGTGGTGAAGAAATGCGTACCCTCGGTTCTAAGTGGGACGTGGTAAGAGCCCCTAAGGAAAACACAGTGGAGTTGCCTGGAAAGGGTCAACATTGAGCGACCGTTCAATCAAGCATAGCCACTGCTGGGTCTATCACCTGAGAGGATGAGAATCAAAAAGACACGGGCTGGCAATCCTGCAATCCAGCAATGTTTACCATAGCCAACACTTGGAAGCAATGAAAATGCCCAGCCACAGAGGAATGCAGAAAGGAGCAGTGGCCCATGGACACAATGGAAGAGTACTCCAGTGAAAAGTAGAAATTCCATTTTAAAAACAGATATAAGTAAGGAGACATCAGCTTTGGGGGGTTTCTCCAGACACATCCCACCGTCATTGATAACCAAGGAACACCACTGGCAGGAAGGCCTGTTTCACTAGTTACCAGAGTGGGAAACGCAGAAATGCTGCAGCCCTGTGGCCGTTACCTGCAACGGCAGCTTGAAAACCCGTGCTAATGGTCACTTCGTGTGCACAAGTCCTGGAGGGCTGTCAATGAAACCTGCCCTCAAAATGTCTTGAGGGAGGTAGTGGCCAAAATATTTCAAAAGGCGGCACATAGTTCAAGAAAAGAATGTGATGAGGTAAGCTACACACACAGTTTGAAGAAAAAAAGGGCATCCCTGAAAGCTCAATTTCAAGGCTTTATGAGACGCATGCAAATCCAACCACAGAGGTATCGGCTCACACCAGTCAGAAGAACCATCAGCAACAAGACTACCAACAATTCATGCTGAAGGGGTTGTGGAGAAGTGCATACCCTCTAGGTTAAGTGGGACTTTGCCGCCAGCCGCGGCGGGTCCTCAAAGTGTAGCAACAACCGACGAGAGGGGGTAGGGAACTGAACGCACCAAGGTATGGGATCAGAAGGGCACAAGCAACTGACGCTTGCAAGGCAAGTTTAATAACAAAGCATAGCCGTATATATACCCCTAAAGCAGGGAATTTGCTTCGTCACGCCTTATCGGCATCAGCTGGTTGGTTGGCTTCTCGGCTTAGTCACACCTTATCAGCATCAGCTGGTTGGTTGGCTGCTCGGCTTCTCCCTCAAAGGCACCAATTTCCCCTCCAGGGTTGCTTTTCCTAGCTTTAGGGAACAACCAGGGACTCCCAGTAACTGAGCAGGTCCCTGGAGCGATTTGGCCAAAGACCATCTCCTTTTGTATGTTCATACCATAAAGTCCAGGATGCATACCAAGGAGAGTACAGTCGGGCCCTGAGGCTTAGGAGGGTCTCAGTGGCGCCTTCCTCAGAGGGCAATGCTCGCCAGAGGACTTCACCTGGTAAGAGGCACTAATGGGAACAGAATGGAGGTGCCTTTACAAGGTAAACACTGAGTTACGATATGATCCAGCAGGCCCACTCCTGGGCCTATAACCTAAGAACGAAGACAGAAGTGGAAAGACACAGGCAGGCAAATCTGCATTGCAGGAGTATTACAATAGCCAGGACATGGAAGCAAGCAGAAAGTCCATCAACAGATGAGTGGACAAAGAATAACAGGGACCTGAGCAGATGGAATATTAGCCAAGGAACAAAAGGAAACAATGCCATCAACAGCACCATCGGTGAGGCTAGAGTTCATCACGCACCTTGCAGTAAGTCACAGAGCGAAAGATACATAGCCTACGATATCACTTATAGGTGTTCCCTAAAAATTGATATCACTGAAGATATTTCCACAGAGAAAGGCAATCACAGATGCAATAAACAGATTTATGGTTCACCCATGGACAGGTGTGAGAATTGTGTACATTAGGAAATTGGGTTTAAGAGAGAGATACAAACACAGGTGAAATACAAAATCACCAAAGGCCTACGGAATACCAAGAGAAGAGTACTCAACATTGTGTCATAAGCTACATGGGAAAAGGATCCAAAGAAGACTAGATACGTGTTTATGTGTAAAAGAGCCACATCTTTCACACCTACAACAAGCAAAACATTGTAATCAAACTTGCTGTGAGAAACAATAAACATTGAATTAAAAAACGAACAAGTCAGTCGTGAGGCACAATCATAAGGGGCTTTTTCCTGGCACAGTCCATTCTAATTGACAACCGAGAATACGACTTCCACGGAGGCTCTGTTGCCCGAGTAACCAGGTTTGGTAAAGGAGACCTGCTGCCGCCTTGTGGCCGTTTCTCAAAACAGCAGCTTTAAACCCAGTGCTAATGGTCACTTGATATTCAAAATCATTGCAGGCCTATAAATGACACCTGCCCTCAAAAACGATTCTTGGGTCGTCAATCGAGGAAAAAAACTCAAAAGATGTGCACACTTCAAAACGACAATTTCAAGAGGCATATTTTGCACACATTTTGTCTTCTCTTTCTTTCTTTCTCTTGTGATAAATAAAAGGGCATGGAAAAATGCTCAACATCAGGAATTAATAAAGCCATGCAAATCCAGTCGACAGAAACGTTCACCCACCGTCGTCAGAATGATCATCAGCCACAGAGTCTACAAAGAATAAATGCTCAAGGTGTTTTAGAGAACTCTGTGCCCTCTAGCGGCCGCTGGGACGTAACCTGGGAACAGCTAGTAGTGAGAACACCGTGGAGGTGCACTGAAAGGTAAAAATTGAGCTAACCTGTAATCGGGTAGGCCCACTGATGGGCCTATCTCCCGAGTAGACCAAAATCAAAAAGACACAGGCTGGCCATCCTGCACTGCAGCAACATGTACCATCGCCAAGACTTGGAAGAAACCCAAATGTCCATCAACAGAACAATGCACCAAGAAGAAGGGGGCCCATGTGCACAATGGAACATGAGCCACGGAAGAGCATGCAACAGTGCCGCTGGCACCACCGTAGAAGGATCTAGAGATACCCACCCAAAAGGAAGTACGAAAGAAACCGAAATAGAAATATCCTATGACATCACTTATAGCTGTTACTTCAACATTGATACCCATGAAGTCATTTCCAAGAGAAGGCCGTGCATAGATGCAGAAAACCAACTATGCTTAACCAAGTGGAAAGGTGTAAGGAATGTATGAATTTGGATATGGGGGTTTACAGACATGTACTGATACATATGAAATATATAATCACAAAATACCTAAGGAATACCAGGAGAGGTCGACTCAACACTCTGTAATAACCTACACGGGAACGGATCCAAAGTTGAATAGATTGATACATACATATGATGAACCAGATGCAGTACACCTAGAACACACACCACATTTTTATCCAATTGGCTGTGATACTAGATAACAATTAAATTTTAAAAAACACACATGAAGTAAGGAGATATAAGCTCTTGGGGGTTTGCCCTGACACACTGCACTCTCATTTGCAGCCTACTAACACAATTTCCAGGAAGCCTCTGTTGCAGGAAAACCCAGAGTTGGAAATGGAGAAATGCTGCCGCCTTGTGGCCGTTTCCCGCAAGAGCGGCTTCAAACGCATAGCTATGGGTCACTTAACATTCATAAGGACTCAGGCCTCTAAAAGACACCTGCCCTCAAAAAAAAAAAATGTCCTGAGCTCGGCCGTGGCCAAAAAAATTCAAAGCAGGCAAATGTGTCAAAGAGATAGTATGATAGAGGTAAGTTTTACTCACTCTTTATCAAAAAAAGGAAAATGGAGAAAAGCTCAACATCAGGAATCATCAGACTCCTCTAACCTACAAAAAGCTTTCAGCTCACCCAAGTTAACTACCGTCAGCCAAAAGACTACAAACAATAAATGCTGAAGGGGTTTTAGAGAACTCTGTTCCCTCTGTCTGTGGAGGACATGTCTAGTTGTAACAGCCAATAATGAGAACAGAAAGGAGCTGCGTTTTCAATTAAAAATTGAGCCACCCTTCCATCCAGAACACCCACAGCTGAGCCTCTCACCTGAGAAGACAGGCTGCAAGAGCTGCACTCCACGAGTTTTCACAGTAGCCAAGACACCGAAGCAACCCAAATGTCCATCAACAGATGAATGGATAAGAAGAGCTGGTCCGTGGACACAGTGGACTATTAGCCATGGAAAACAAGGAAACACTGCTCTTTGAGGCACCCGAGATGAGCCTAGAGATCATCACAGAACATGAGTTAAGTCGGAAAGCAAAAGGCATACCGTATGACATCACCTATAGGCGTTATCTAACAGCTGACACAAATGAACATATTTCCACAAAGAAAGACACTCACAGACTTAGAAAGCAAACTAAGCTTATGTAAAATGAAAGGTGGGGGGAATGGATAAATTAAGATTAGTGTCACCATATGTGTACAAATACGTATTAAATATATATATCAAACAGACCGACCATATAGCAAGGGAGGTCACCAGAACACTCTGCAATAATTTACATGGGAAGAGGATCTGTACAAGAATATATATATATATATATATATATATATATATATATATATATATATATATATAAAACGTACAAATGAACCAGATTCTGTACATATAGGACCAACAGTATTCTAATCATTACCCCGATTTAAACAAATTAAAAGAGCGAACAAGAAGTAATGTGACATACACTTCTGGGGTTTTTTCCTGGCACATTCCATTCTAATTGACAACCTGGGAACAGGACTTCCAGAACGCTCTGCTGCCCTAGTAACCAGATGTGGGAATGTAGCAATGCTGACGCCTTGTGGCCGTTTCCCACAGCAGCAGCTTTAAAGTCAGTGCTAATGGTCACTCAATATTCACACCCATTGCAGGCTTGTAAATGACACCTGCCCTCCAAAACAAAATCCTGGGGTCGAAAATCGACCAAAAAAGTCGAAAGAGGGCAACCTTCCAAGAAGACAATTTCGAGAGGTTTATTGTACCCACGGGGTTTTTTTTTCTGTTTTTGTTTAACAGAATAAAAAAAGGCGTGGAAAAATGCTGAACCTTAGGAATTATTAGACACGAAACTACACGTTAAAAAAACCTATCATGTCACACGACTCAGCATGGCCAGCAGCAAAACTTCTGCAAACAAGAAATGCTGACGGGGTGGTGAAGAAATGCGTACCCTCGGTTCTAAGTGGGACGTGGTAAGAGCCCCTAAGGAAAACACAGTGGAGTTGCCTGGAAAGGGTCAACATTGAGCGACCGTTCAATCAAGCATAGCCACTGCTGGGTCTATCACCTGAGAGGATGAGAATCAAAAAGACACGGGCTGGCAATCCTGCAATCCAGCAATGTTTACCATAGCCAACACTTGGAAGCAATGAAAATGCCCAGCCACAGAGGAATGCAGAAAGGAGCAGTGGCCCATGGACACAATGGAAGAGTACTCCAGTGAAAAGTAGAAATTCCATTTTAAAAACAGATATAAGTAAGGAGACATCAGCTTTGGGGGGTTTCTCCAGACACATCCCACCGTCATTGATAACCAAGGAACACCACTGGCAGGAAGGCCTGTTTCACTAGTTACCAGAGTGGGAAACGCAGAAATGCTGCAGCCCTGTGGCCGTTACCTGCAACGGCAGCTTGAAAACCCGTGCTAATGGTCACTTCGTGTGCACAAGTCCTGGAGGGCTGTCAATGAAACCTGCCCTCAAAATGTCTTGAGGGAGGTAGTGGCCAAAATATTTCAAAAGGCGGCACATAGTTCAAGAAAAGAATGTGATGAGGTAAGCTACACACACAGTTTGAAGAAAAAAAGGGCATCCCTGAAAGCTCAATTTCAAGGCTTTATGAGACGCATGCAAATGCAACCACAGAGGTATCGGCTCACACCAGTCAGAAGAACCATCAGCAACAAGACTACCAACAATTCATGCTGAAGGGGTTGTGGAGAAGTGCATACCCTCTAGGTTAAGTGGGACTTTGCCGCCAGCCGCGGCGGGTCCTCAAAGTGTAGCAACAACCGACGAGAGGGGGTAGGGAACTGAACGCACCAAGGTATGGGATCAGAAGGGCACAAGCAACTGACGCTTGCAAGGCAAGTTTAATAACAAAGCATAGCCGTATATATACCCCTAAAGCAGGGAATTTGCTTCGTCACGCCTTATCGGCATCAGCTGGTTGGTTGGCTTCTCGGCTTAGTCACACCTTATCAGCATCAGCTGGTTGGTTGGCTGCTCGGCTTCTCCCTCAAAGGCACCAATTTCCCCTCCAGGGTTGCTTTTCCTAGCTTTAGGGAACAACCAGGGACTCCCAGTAACTGAGCAGGTCCCTGGAGCGATTTGGCCAAAGACCATCTCCTTTTGTATGTTCATACCATAAAGTCCAGGATGCATACCAAGGAGAGTACAGTCGGGCCCTGAGGCTTAGGAGGGTCTCAGTGGCGCCTTCCTCAGAGGGCAATGCTCGCCAGAGGACTTCACCTGGTAAGAGGCACTAATGGGAACAGAATGGAGGTGCCTTTACAAGGTAAACACTGAGTTACGATATGATCCAGCAGGCCCACTCCTGGGCCTATAACCTAAGAACGAAGACAGAAGTGGAAAGACACAGGCAGGCAAATCTGCATTGCAGGAGTATTACAATAGCCAGGACATGGAAGCAAGCAGAAAGTCCATCAACAGATGAGTGGACAAAGAAGAACAGGGACCTGAGCAGATGGAATATTAGCCAAGGAACAAAAGGAAACAATGCCATCAACAGCACCATCGGTGAGGCTAGAGTTCATCACGCACCTTGCAGTAAGTCACAGAGCGAAAGATACATAGCCTACGATATCACTTATAGGTGTTCCCTAAAAATTGATATCACTGAAGATATTTCCACAGAGAAAGGCAATCACAGATGCAATAAACAGATTTATGGTTCACCCATGGACAGGTGTGAGAATTGTGTACATTAGGAAATTGGGTTTAAGAGAGAGATACAAACACACGTGAAATACAAAATCACCAAAGGCCTACGGAATACCAAGAGAAGAGTACTCAACATTGTGTCATAAGCTACATGGGAAAAGGATCCAAAGAAGACTAGATACGTGTTTATGTGTAAAAGAGCCACATCTTTCACACCTACAACAAGCAAAACATTGTAATCAAACTTGCTGTGAGAAACAATAAACATTGAATTAAAAAACGAACAAGTCAGTCGTGAGGCACAATCATAAGGGGCTTTTTCCTGGCACAGTCCATTCTAATTGACAACCGAGAATACGACTTCCACGGAGGCTCTGTTGCCCGAGTAACCAGGTTTGGTAAAGGAGACCTGCTGCCGCCTTGTGGCCGTTTCTCAAAACAGCAGCTTTAAACCCAGTGCTAATGGTCACTTGATATTCAAAATCATTGCAGGCCTATAAATGACACCTGCCCTCAAAAACGATTCTTGGGTCGTCAATCGAGGAAAAAAACTCAAAAGATGTGCACACTTCAAAACGACAATTTCAAGAGGCATATTTTGCACACATTTTGTCTTCTCTTTCTTTCTTTCTCTTGTGATAAATAAAAGGGCATGGAAAAATGCTCAACATCAGGAATTAATAAAGCCATGCAAATCCAGTCGACAGAAACGTTCACCCACCGTCGTCAGAATGATCATCAGCCACAGAGTCTACAAAGAATAAATGCTCAAGGTGTTTTAGAGAACTCTGTGCCCTCTAGCGGCCGCTGGGACGTAACCTGGGAACAGCTAGTAGTGAGAACACCGTGGAGGTGCACTGAAAGGTAAAAATTGAGCTAACCTGTAATCGGGTAGGCCCACTGATGGGCCTATCTCCCGAGTAGACCAAAATCAAAAAGACACAGGCTGGCCATCCTGCACTGCAGCAACATGTACCATCGCCAAGACTTGGAAGAAACCCAAATGTCCATCAACAGAACAATGCACCAAGAAGAAGGGGGCCCATGTGCACAATGGAACATGAGCCACGGAAGAGCATGCAACAGTGCCGCTGGCACCACCGTAGAAGGATCTAGAGATACCCACCCAAAAGGAAGTACGAAAGAAACCGAAATAGAAATATCCTATGACATCACTTATAGCTGTTACTTCAACATTGATACCCATGAAGTCATTTCCAAGAGAAGGCCGTGCATAGATGCAGAAAACCAACTATGCTTAACCAAGTGGAAAGGTGTAAGGAATGTATGAATTTGGATATGGGGGTTTACAGACATGTACTGATACATATGAAATATATAATCACAAAATACCTAAGGAATACCAGGAGAGGTCGACTCAACACTCTGTAATAACCTACACGGGAACGGATCCAAAGTTGAATAGATTGATACATACATATGATGAACCAGATGCAGTACACCTAGAACACACACCACATTTTTATCCAATTGGCTGTGATACTAGATAACAATTAAATTTTAAAAAACACACATGAAGTAAGGAGATATAAGCTCTTGGGGGTTTGCCCTGACACACTGCACTCTCATTTGCAGCCTACTAACACAATTTCCAGGAAGCCTCTGTTGCAGGAAAACCCAGAGTTGGAAATGGAGAAATGCTGCCGCCTTGTGGCCGTTTCCCGCAAGAGCGGCTTCAAACGCATAGCTATGGGTCACTTAACATTCATAAGGACTCAGGCCTCTAAAAGACACCTGCCCTCAAAAAAAAAAAAATGTCCTGAGCTCGGCCGTGGCCAAAAAAATTCAAAGCAGGCAAATGTGTCAAAGAGATAGTATGATAGAGGTAAGTTTTACTCACTCTTTATCAAAAAAAGGAAAATGGAGAAAAGCTCAACATCAGGAATCATCAGACTCCTCTAACCTACAAAAAGCTTTCAGCTCACCCAAGTTAACTACCGTCAGCCAAAAGACTACAAACAATAAATGCTGAAGGGGTTTTAGAGAACTCTGTTCCCTCTGTCTGTGGAGGACATGTCTAGTTGTAACAGCCAATAATGAGAACAGAAAGGAGCTGCGTTTTCAATTAAAAATTGAGCCACCCTTCCATCCAGAACACCCACAGCTGAGCCTCTCACCTGAGAAGACAGGCTGCAAGAGCTGCACTCCACGAGTTTTCACAGTAGCCAAGACACCGAAGCAACCCAAATGTCCATCAACAGATGAATGGATAAGAAGAGCTGGTCCGTGGACACAGTGGACTATTAGCCATGGAAAACAAGGAAACACTGCTCTTTGAGGCACCCGAGATGAGCCTAGAGATCATCACAGAACATGAGTTAAGTCGGAAAGCAAAAGGCATACCGTATGACATCACCTATAGGCGTTATCTAACAGCTGACACAAATGAACATATTTCCACAAAGAAAGACACTCACAGACTTAGAAAGCAAACTAAGCTTATGTAAAATGAAAGGTGGGGGGAATGGATAAATTAAGATTAGTGTCACCATATGTGTACAAATACGTATTAAATATATATATCAAACAGACCGACCATATAGCAAGGGAGGTCACCAGAACACTCTGCAATAATTTACATGGGAATAGGATCTGTACAAGTATATATATATATATATATATATATATATATATATATATATATATATATATAAAACGTACAAATGAACCAGATTCTGTACATATAGGACCAACAGTATTCTAATCATTACCCCGATTTAAACAAATTAAAAGAGCGAACAAGAAGTAATGTGACATACACTTCTGGGGTTTTTTCCTGGCACATTCCATTCTAATTGACAACCTGGGAACAGGACTTCCAGAACGCTCTGCTGCCCTAGTAACCAGATGTGGGAATGTAGCAATGCTGACGCCTTGTGGCCGTTTCCCACAGCAGCAGCTTTAAAGTCAGTGCTAATGGTCACTCAATATTCACACCCATTGCAGGCTTGTAAATGACACCTGCCCTCCAAAACAAAATCCTGGGGTCGAAAATCGACCAAAAAAGTCCAAAGAGGGCAACCTTCCAAGAAGACAATTTCGAGAGGTTTATTGTACTCACGGGTTTTTTTTTTTCTGTTTTTGTTTAACAGAATAAAAAAAGGCGTGGAAAAATGCTGAACCTTAGGAATTATTAGACACGAAAATACACGTTACAAAAACCTATCATGTCACACGACTCAGCATGGCCAGCAACAAAACTTCTGCAAACAAGAAATGCTGACGGGGTGGTGAAGAAATGCGTACCCTCGGTTCTAAGTGGGACGTGGTAAGAGCCCCTAAGGAAAACACAGTGGAGTTGCCTGGAAAGGGTCAACATTGAGCGACCGTTCAATCAAGCATAGCCACTGCTGGGTCTATCACCTGAGAGGATGAGAATCAAAAAGACACGGGCTGGCAATCCTGCAATCCAGCAATGTTTACCATAGCCAACACTTGGAAGCAATGAAAATGCCCAGCCACAGAGGAATGCAGAAAGGAGCAGTGGCCCATGGACACAATGGAAGAGTACTCCAGTGAAAAGTAGAAATTCCATTTTAAAAACAGATATAAGTAAGGAGACATCAGCTTTGGGGGGTTTCTCCAGACACATCCCACCGTCATTGATAACCAAGGAACACCACTGGCAGGAAGGCCTGTTTCACTAGTTACCAGAGTGGGAAACGCAGAAATGCTGCAGCCCTGTGGCCGTTACCTGCAACGGCAGCTTGAAAACCCGTGCTAATGGTCACTTCGTGTGCACAAGTCCTGGAGGGCTGTCAATGAAACCTGCCCTCAAAATGTCTTGAGGGAGGTAGTGGCCAAAATATTTCAAAAGGCGGCACATAGTTCAAGAAAAGAATGTGATGAGGTAAGCTACACACACAGTTTGAAGAAAAAAAGGGCATCCCTGAAAGCTCAATTTCAAGGCTTTATGAGACGCATGCAAATCCAACCACAGAGGTATCGGCTCACACCAGTCAGAAGAACCATCAGCAACAAGACTACCAACAATTCATGCTGAAGGGGTTGTGGAGAAGTGCATACCCTCTAGGTTAAGTGGGACTTTGCCGCCAGCCGCGGCGGGTCCTCAAAGTGTAGCAACAACCGACGAGAGGGGGTAGGGAACTGAACGCACCAAGGTATGGGATCAGAAGGGCACAAGCAACTGACGCTTGCAAGGCAAGTTTAATAACAAAGCATAGCCGTATATATACCCCTAAAGCAGGGAATTTGCTTCGTCACGCCTTATCGGCATCAGCTGGTTGGTTGGCTTCTCGGCTTAGTCACACCTTATCAGCATCAGCTGGTTGGTTGGCTGCTCGGCTTCTCCCTCAAAGGCACCAATTTCCCCTCCAGGGTTGCTTTTCCTAGCTTTAGGGAACAACCAGGGACTCCCAGTAACTGAGCAGGTCCCTGGAGCGATTTGGCCAAAGACCATCTCCTTTTGTATGTTCATACCATAAAGTCCAGGATGCATACCAAGGAGAGTACAGTCGGGCCCTGAGGCTTAGGAGGGTCTCAGTGGCGCCTTCCTCAGAGGGCAATGCTCGCCACAGGACTTCACCTGGTAAGAGGCACTAATGGGAACAGAATGGAGGTGCCTTTACAAGGTAAACACTGAGTTACGATATGATCCAGCAGGCCCACTCCTGGGCCTATAACCTAAGAAAGAAGACAGAAGTGGAAAGACACAGGCAGGCAAATCTGCATTGCAGGAGTATTACAATAGCCAGGACATGGAAGCAAGCAGAAAGTCCATCAACAGATGAGTGGACAAAGAAGAACAGGGACCTGAACAGATGGAATATTAGCCAAGGAACAAAAGGAAACAATGCCATCAACAGCACCATCGGTGAGGCTAGAGTTCATCACGCACCTTGCAGTAAGTCACAGAGCGAAAGATACATAGCCTACGATATCACTTATAGGTGTTCCCTGAAAATTGATATCACTGAAGATATTTCCACAGAGAAAGGCAATCACAGATGCAATAAACAGATTTATGGTTCACCCATGGACAGGTGTGAGAATTGTGTACATTAGGAAATTGGGTTTAAGAGCGAGATACAAACACAGGTGAAATACAAAATCACCAAAGGCCTACGGAATACCAAGAGAAGAGTACTCAACATTGTGTCATAAGCTACATGGGAAAAGGATCCAAAGAAGACTAGATACGTGTTTATGTGTAAAAGAGCCACATCTTTCACACCTACAACAAGCAAAACATTGTAATCAAACTTGCTGTGAGAAAAAATAAACATTGAATTAAAAAACGAACAGGTCAGTCGTGAGACACAAACTTAAGGGGCTTTTTCCTGGCACAGTCCATTCTAATTGACAACCGAGAATAAGACTTCCACGGAGGCTCTGTTGCCCGAGTAACCAGGTTTGGTAAAGGAGACCTGCTGCCGCCTTGTGGCCGTTTCTCAAAACAGCAGCTTTAAACCCAGTGCTAATGGTCACTTGATATTCAAAATCATTGCAGGCCTATAAATGACACCTGCCCTCAAAAACAATTCTTGGGTCGTACATCGAGGAAAAAAACTCAAAAGACGTGCACACTTCAAAACGACAATTTCAAGAGGCATATTTTGCGCACATTTTGTCTTCTCTTTCTTTCTTTCTCTTGTGATAAATAAAAGGGCATGGAAAAATGCTCAACATCAGGAATTAATAAAGCCATGCAAATCCAGTCGACAAAAACGTTCACCCACCGTCGTCAGAATGATCATCAGCCACAGAGTCTACAAAGAATAAATGCTCAAGGTGTTTTAGAGAACTCTGTGCCCTCTAGCTGCCGCTGGGACGTAACCTGGGAACAGCTAGTAGTGAGAACACCGTGGAGGTGCGTTGAAAGGTAAAAATTGAGCTAACTGATGGGCCTATCTCCCGAGTAGACCAAAATCAAAAAGACACAGGCTGGCCGTCCTGCACTGCAGCAACATGTACCATCGCCAAGACTTGGAAGAAACCCAAATGTCCATCAACAGAACAATGCACCAAGAAGAAGGGGGCCCATGTGCACAATGGAACATGAGCCACGGAAGAGCATGCAACAGTGCCGCTGGCACCACCGTAGAAGGATCTAGAGATACCCACCCAAAAGGAAGTACGAAAGAAACCGAAATAGAAATATCCTATGACATCACTTATAGCTGTTACTTCAACATTGATACGCATGAAGTCATTTCCAAGAGAAGGCCGTGCATAGATGCAGAAAACCAACTATGCTTAACCAAGTGGAAAGGTGTAAGGAATGTATGAATTTGGATATGGGGGTTTACAGACATGTACTGATACATATGAAATATATAATCACAAAATACCTAAGGAATACCAGGAGAGGTCGACTCAACACTCTGTAATAACCTACACGGGAAAGGATACAAAGATGAATAGATTGATACATACATATGATGAACCAGATGCAGTACACCTAGAACACACACCACATTTTTATCCAATTGGCTGTGATACTAGATAACAATTAAATTTTAAAAAACACACAAGAAGTAAGGAGATATAAGCTCTTGGGGGTTTGCCCTGACACACTGCACTCTCATTTGCAGCCTACTAACACAATTTCCAGGAAGCCTCTGTTGCAGGAAAACCCAGAGTTGGAAATGGAGAAATGCTGCCGCCTTGTGGCCGTTTCCCGCAAGAGCGGCTTCAAACGCATAGCTATGGGTCACTTAACATTCATAAGGACTCAGGCCTCTAAAAGACACCTGCCCTCAAAAAAAAAAAAATGTCCTGAGCTCGGCCGTGGCCAAAAAAATTCAAAGCAGGCAAATGTGTCAAAGAGATAGTATGATAGAGGTAAGTTTTACTCACTCTTTATCAAAAAAAGGAAAATGGAGAAAAGCTCAACATCAGGAATCATCAGACTCCTCTAACCTACAAAAAGCTTTCAGCTCACCCAAGTTAACTACCGTCAGCCAAAAGACTACAAACAATAAATGCTGAAGGGGTTTTAGAGAACTCTGTTCCCTCTGTCTGTGGAGGACATGTCTAGTTGTAACAGCCAATAATGAGAACAGAAAGGAGCTGCGTTTTCAATTAAAAATTGAGCCACCCTTCCATCCAGAACACCCACAGCTGAGCCTCTCACCTGAGAAGACAGGCTGCAAGAGCTGCACTCCACGAGTTTTCACAGTAGCCAAGACACCGAAGCAACCCAAATGTCCATCAACAGATGAATGGATAAGAAGAGCTGGTCCGTGGACACAGTGGACTATTAGCCATGGAAAACAAGGAAACACTGCTCTTTGAGGCACCCGAGATGAGCCTAGAGATCATCACAGAACATGAGTTAAGTCGGAAAGCAAAAGGCATACCGTATGACATCACCTATAGGCGTTATCTAACAGCTGACACAAATGAACATATTTCCACAAAGAAAGACACTCACAGACTTAGAAAGCAAACTAAGCATATGTAAAATGAAAGGTGGGGGGAATGGATAAATTAAGATTAGTGTCACCATATGTGTACAAATACGTATTAAATATATATATCAAACAGACCGACCATATAGCAAGGGAGGTCACCAGAACACTCTGCAATAATTTACATGGGAAGAGGATCTGTACAAGAATATATATATATATATATATATATATATATATATATATATATATATAAAACGTACAAATGAACCAGATTCTGTACATATAGGACCAACAGTATTCTAATCATTACCCCGATTTAAACAAATTAAAAGAGCGAACAAGAAGTAATGTGACATACACTTCTGGGGTTTTTTCCTGGCACATTCCATTCTAATTGACAACCTGGGAACAGGACTTCCAGAACGCTCTGCTGCCCTAGTAACCAGATGTGGGAATGTAGCAATGCTGACGCCTTGTGGCCGTTTCCCACAGCAGCAGCTTTAAAGTCAGTGCTAATGGTCACTCAATATTCACACCCATTGCAGGCTTGTAAATGACACCTGCCCTCCAAAACAAAATCCTGGGGTCGAAAATCGACCAAAAAAGTCCAAAGAGGGCAACCTTCCAAGAAGACAATTTCGAGAGGTTTATTGTACTCACGGGTTTTTTTTTTTCTGTTTTTGTTTAACAGAATAAAAAAAGGCGTGGAAAAATGCTGAACCTTAGGAATTATTAGACACGAAAATACACGTTACAAAAACCTATCATGTCACACGACTCAGCATGGCCAGCAACAAAACTTCTGCAAACAAGAAATGCTGACGGGGTGGTGAAGAAATGCGTACCCTCGGTTCTAAGTGGGACGTGGTAAGAGCCCCTAAGGAAAACACAGTGGAGTTGCCTGGAAAGGGTCAACATTGAGCGACCGTTCAATCAAGCATAGCCACTGCTGGGTCTATCACCTGAGAGGATGAGAATCAAAAAGACACGGGCTGGCAATCCTGCAATCCAGCAATGTTTACCATAGCCAACACTTGGAAGCAATGAAAATGCCCAGCCACAGAGGAATGCAGAAAGGAGCAGTGGCCCATGGACACAATGGAAGAGTACTCCAGTGAAAAGTAGAAATTCCATTTTAAAAACAGATATAAGTAAGGAGACATCAGCTTTGGGGGGTTTCTCCAGACACATCCCACCGTCATTGATAACCAAGGAACACCACTGGCAGGAAGGCCTGTTTCACTAGTTACCAGAGTGGGAAACGCAGAAATGCTGCAGCCCTGTGGCCGTTACCTGCAACGGCAGCTTGAAAACCCGTGCTAATGGTCACTTCGTGTGCACAAGTCCTGGAGGGCTGTCAATGAAACCTGCCCTCAAAATGTCTTGAGGGAGGTAGTGGCCAAACTATTTCAAAAGGCGGCACATAGTTCAAGAAAAGAATGTGATGAGGTAAGCTACACACACAGTTTGAAGAAAAAAAAGGGCAACCCTGAAAGCTCAATTTCAAGGCTTTATGAGACGCATGCAAATCCAACCACAGAGGTATCGGCTCACACCAGTCAGAAGAACCATCAGCAACAAGACTACCAACAATTCATGCTGAAGGGGTTGTGGAGAAGTGCATACCCTCTAGGTTAAGTGGGACTTTGCCGCCAGCCGCGGCGGGTCCTCAAAGTGTAGCAACAACCGACGAGAGGGGGTAGGGAACTGAACGCACCAAGGTATGGGATCAGAAGGGCACAAGCAACTGACGCTTGCAAGGCAAGTTTAATAACAAAGCATAGCCGTATATATACCCCTAAAGCAGGGAATTTGCTTCGTCACGCCTTATCGGCATCAGCTGGTTGGTTGGCTTCTCGGCTTAGTCACACCTTATCAGCATCAGCTGGTTGGTTGGCTGCTCGGCTTCTCCCTCAAAGGCACCAATTTCCCCTCCAGGGTTGCTTTTCCTAGCTTTAGGGAACAACCAGGGACTCCCAGTAACTGAGCAGGTCCCTGGAGCGATTTGGCCAAAGACCATCTCCTTTTGTATGTTCATACCATAAAGTCCAGGATGCATACCAAGGAGAGTACAGTCGGGCCCTGAGGCTTAGGAGGGTCTCAGTGGCGCCTTCCTCAGAGGGCAATGCTCGCCACAGGACTTCACCTGGTAAGAGGCACTAATGGGAACAGAATGGAGGTGCCTTTACAAGGTAAACACTGAGTTACGATATGATCCAGCAGGCCCACTCCTGGGCCTATAACCTAAGAAAGAAGACAGAAGTGGAAAGACACAGGCAGGCAAATCTGCATTGCAGGAGTATTACAATAGCCAGGACATGGAAGCAAGCAGAAAGTCCATCAACAGATGAGTGGACAAAGAAGAACAGGGACCTGAGCAGATGGAATATTAGCCAAGGAACAAAAGGAAACAATGCCATCAACAGCACCATCGGTGAGGCTAGAGTTCATCACGCACCTTGCAGTAAGTCACAGAGCGAAAGATACATAGCCTACGATATCACTTATAGGTGTTCCCTGAAAATTGATATCACTGAAGATATTTCCACAGAGAAAGGCAATCACAGATGCAATAAACAGATTTATGGTTCACCCATGGACAGGTGTGAGAATTGTGTACATTAGGAAATTGGGTTTAAGAGCGAGATACAAACACAGGTGAAATACAAAATCACCAAAGGCCTACGGAATACCAAGAGAAGAGTACTCAACATTGTGTCATAAGCTACATGGGAAAAGGATCCAAAGAAGACTAGATACGTGTTTATGTGTAAAAGAGCCACATCTTTCACACCTACAACAAGCAAAACATTGTAATCAAACTTGCTGTGAGAAAAAATAAACATTGAATTAAAAAACGAACAGGTCAGTCGTGAGACACAAACTTAAGGGGCTTTTTCCTGGCACAGTCCATTCTAATTGACAACCGAGAATACGACTTCCACGGAGGCTCTGTTGCCCGAGTAACCAGGTTTGGTAAAGGAGACCTGCTGCCGCCTTGTGGCCGTTTCTCAAAACAGCAGCTTTAAACCCAGTGCTAATGGTCACTTGATATTCAAAATCATTGCAGGCCTATAAATGACACCTGCCCTCAAAAACAATTCTTGGGTCGTACATCGAGGAAAAAAACTCAAAAGACGTGCACACTTCAAAACGACAATTTCAAGAGGCATATTTTGCGCACATTTTGTCTTCTCTTTCTTTCTTTCTCTTGTGATAAATAAAAGGGCATGGAAAAATGCTCAACATCAGGAATTAATAAAGCCATGCAAATCCAGTCGACAAAAACGTTCACCCACCGTCGTCAGAATGATCATCAGCCACAGAGTCTACAAAGAATAAATGCTCAAGGTGTTTTAGAGAACTCTGTGCCCTCTAGCTGCCGCTGGGACGTAACCTGGGAACAGCTAGTAGTGAGAACACCGTGGAGGTGCGTTGAAAGGTAAAAATTGAGCTAACTGATGGGCCTATCTCCCGAGTAGACCAAAATCAAAAAGACACAGGCTGGCCGTCCTGCACTGCAGCAACATGTACCATCGCCAAGACTTGGAAGAAACCCAAATGTCCATCAACAGAACAATGCACCAAGAAGAAGGGGGCCCATGTGCACAATGGAACATGAGCCACGGAAGAGCATGCAACAGTGCCGCTGGCACCACCGTAGAAGGATCTAGAGATACCCACCCAAAAGGAAGTACGAAAGAAACCGAAATAGAAATATCCTATGACATCACTTATAGCTGTTACTTCAACATTGATACGCATGAAGTCATTTCCAAGAGAAGGCCGTGCATAGATGCAGAAAACCAACTATGCTTAACCAAGTGGAAAGGTGTAAGGAATGTATGAATTTGGATATGGGGGTTTACAGACATGTACTGATACATATGAAATATATAATCACAAAATACCTAAGGAATACCAGGAGAGGTCGACTCAACACTCTGTAATAACCTACACGGGAAAGGATACAAAGATGAATAGATTGATACATACATATGATGAACCAGATGCAGTACACCTAGAACACACACCACATTTTTATCCAATTGGCTGTGATACTAGATAACAATTAAATTTTAAAAAACACACAAGAAGTAAGGAGATATAAGCTCTTGGGGGTTTGCCCTGACACACTGCACTCTCATTTGCAGCCTACTAACACAATTTCCAGGAAGCCTCTGTTGCAGGAAAACCCAGAGTTGGAAATGGAGAAATGCTGCCGCCTTGTGGCCGTTTCCCGCAAGAGCGGCTTCAAACGCATAGCTATGGGTCACTTAACATTCATAAGGACTCAGGCCTCTAAAAGACACCTGCCCTCAAAAAAAAAAAAATGTCCTGAGCTCGGCCGTGGCCAAAAAAATTCAAAGCAGGCAAATGTGTCAAAGAGATAGTATGATAGAGGTAAGTTTTACTCACTCTTTATCAAAAAAAGGAAAATGGAGAAAAGCTCAACATCAGGAATCATCAGACTCCTCTAACCTACAAAAAGCTTTCAGCTCACCCAAGTTAACTACCGTCAGCCAAAAGACTACAAACAATAAATGCTGAAGGGGTTTTAGAGAACTCTGTTCCCTCTGTCTGTGGAGGACATGTCTAGTTGTAACAGCCAATAATGAGAACAGAAAGGAGCTGCGTTTTCAATTAAAAATTGAGCCACCCTTCCATCCAGAACACCCACAGCTGAGCCTCTCACCTGAGAAGACAGGCTGCAAGAGCTGCACTCCACGAGTTTTCACAGTAGCCAAGACACCGAAGCAACCCAAATGTCCATCAACAGATGAATGGATAAGAAGAGCTGGTCCGTGGACACAGTGGACTATTAGCCATGGAAAACAAGGAAACACTGCTCTTTGAGGCACCCGAGATGAGCCTAGAGATCATCACAGAACATGAGTTAAGTCGGAAAGCAAAAGGCATACCGTATGACATCACCTATAGGCGTTATCTAACAGCTGACACAAATGAACATATTTCCACAAAGAAAGACACTCACAGACTTAGAAAGCAAACTAAGCATATGTAAAATGAAAGGTGGGGGGAATGGATAAATTAAGATTAGTGTCACCATATGTGTACAAATACGTATTAAATATATATATCAAACAGACCGACCATATAGCAAGGGAGGTCACCAGAACACTCTGCAATAATTTACATGGGAAGAGGATCTGTACAAGAATATATATATATATATATATATATATATATATATATATATATATATATATAAAACGTACAAATGAACCAGATTCTGTACATATAGGACCAACAGTATTCTAATCATTACCCCGATTTAAACAAATTAAAAGAGCGAACAAGAAGTAATGTGACATACACTTCTGGGGTTTTTTCCTGGCACATTCCATTCTAATTGACAACCTGGGAACAGGACTTCCAGAACGCTCTGCTGCCCTAGTAACCAGATGTGGGAATGTAGCAATGCTGACGCCTTGTGGCCGTTTCCCACAGCAGCAGCTTTAAAGTCAGTGCTAATGGTCACTCAATATTCACACCCATTGCAGGCTTGTAAATGACACCTGCCCTCCAAAACAAAATCCTGGGGTCGAAAATCGACCAAAAAAGTCCAAAGAGGGCAACCTTCCAAGAAGACAATTTCGAGAGGTTTATTGTACTCACGGGTTTTTTTTTTTCTGTTTTTGTTTAACAGAATAAAAAAAGGCGTGGAAAAATGCTGAACCTTAGGAATTATTAGACACGAAAATACACGTTACAAAAACCTATCATGTCACACGACTCAGCATGGCCAGCAACAAAACTTCTGCAAACAAGAAATGCTGACGGGGTGGTGAAGAAATGCGTACCCTCGGTTCTAAGTGGGACGTGGTAAGAGCCCCTAAGGAAAACACAGTGGAGTTGCCTGGAAAGGGTCAACATTGAGCGACCGTTCAATCAAGCATAGCCACTGCTGGGTCTATCACCTGAGAGGATGAGAATCAAAAAGACACGGGCTGGCAATCCTGCAATCCAGCAATGTTTACCATAGCCAACACTTGGAAGCAATGAAAATGCCCAGCCACAGAGGAATGCAGAAAGGAGCAGTGGCCCATGGACACAATGGAAGAGTACTCCAGTGAAAAGTAGAAATTCCATTTTAAAAACAGATATAAGTAAGGAGACATCAGCTTTGGGGGGTTTCTCCAGACACATCCCACCGTCATTGATAACCAAGGAACACCACTGGCAGGAAGGCCTGTTTCACTAGTTACCAGAGTGGGAAACGCAGAAATGCTGCAGCCCTGTGGCCGTTACCTGCAACGGCAGCTTGAAAACCCGTGCTAATGGTCACTTCGTGTGCACAAGTCCTGGAGGGCTGTCAATGAAACCTGCCCTCAAAATGTCTTGAGGGAGGTAGTGGCCAAACTATTTCAAAAGGCGGCACATAGTTCAAGAAAAGAATGTGATGAGGTAAGCTACACACACAGTTTGAAGAAAAAAAAGGGCAACCCTGAAAGCTCAATTTCAAGGCTTTATGAGACGCATGCAAATCCAACCACAGAGGTATCGGCTCACACCAGTCAGAAGAACCATCAGCAACAAGACTACCAACAATTCATGCTGAAGGGGTTGTGGAGAAGTGCATACCCTCTAGGTTAAGTGGGACTTTGCCGCCAGCCGCGGCGGGTCCTCAAAGTGTAGCAACAACCGACGAGAGGGGGTAGGGAACTGAACGCACCAAGGTATGGGATCAGAAGGGCACAAGCAACTGACGCTTGCAAGGCAAGTTTAATAACAAAGCATAGCCGTATATATACCCCTAAAGCAGGGAATTTGCTTCGTCACGCCTTATCGGCATCAGCTGGTTGGTTGGCTTCTCGGCTTAGTCACACCTTATCAGCATCAGCTGGTTGGTTGGCTGCTCGGCTTCTCCCTCAAAGGCACCAATTTCCCCTCCAGGGTTGCTTTTCCTAGCTTTAGGGAACAACCAGGGACTCCCAGTAACTGAGCAGGTCCCTGGAGCGATTTGGCCAAAGACCATCTCCTTTTGTATGTTCATACCATAAAGTCCAGGATGCATACCAAGGAGAGTACAGTCGGGCCCTGAGGCTTAGGAGGGTCTCAGTGGCGCCTTCCTCAGAGGGCAATGCTCGCCACAGGACTTCACCTGGTAAGAGGCACTAATGGGAACAGAATGGAGGTGCCTTTACAAGGTAAACACTGAGTTACGATATGATCCAGCAGGCCCACTCCTGGGCCTATAACCTAAGAAAGAAGACAGAAGTGGAAAGACACAGGCAGGCAAATCTGCATTGCAGGAGTATTACAATAGCCAGGACATGGAAGCAAGCAGAAAGTCCATCAACAGATGAGTGGACAAAGAAGAACAGGGACCTGAGCAGATGGAATATTAGCCAAGGAACAAAAGGAAACAATGCCATCAACAGCACCATCGGTGAGGCTAGAGTTCATCACGCACCTTGCAGTAAGTCACAGAGCGAAAGATACATAGCCTACGATATCACTTATAGGTGTTCCCTGAAAATTGATATCACTGAAGATATTTCCACAGAGAAAGGCAATCACAGATGCAATAAACAGATTTATGGTTCACCCATGGACAGGTGTGAGAATTGTGTACATTAGGAAATTGGGTTTAAGAGCGAGATACAAACACAGGTGAAATACAAAATCACCAAAGGCCTACGGAATACCAAGAGAAGAGTACTCAACATTGTGTCATAAGCTACATGGGAAAAGGATCCAAAGAAGACTAGATACGTGTTTATGTGTAAAAGAGCCACATCTTTCACACCTACAACAAGCAAAACATTGTAATCAAACTTGCTGTGAGAAAAAATAAACATTGAATTAAAAAACGAACAGGTCAGTCGTGAGACACAAACTTAAGGGGCTTTTTCCTGGCACAGTCCATTCTAATTGACAACCGAGAATACGACTTCCACGGAGGCTCTGTTGCCCGAGTAACCAGGTTTGGTAAAGGAGACCTGCTGCCGCCTTGTGGCCGTTTCTCAAAACAGCAGCTTTAAACCCAGTGCTAATGGTCACTTGATATTCAAAATCATTGCAGGCCTATAAATGACACCTGCCCTCAAAAACAATTCTTGGGTCGTACATCGAGGAAAAAAACTCAAAAGACGTGCACACTTCAAAACGACAATTTCAAGAGGCATATTTTGCGCACATTTTGTCTTCTCTTTCTTTCTTTCTCTTGTGATAAATAAAAGGGCATGGAAAAATGCTCAACATCAGGAATTAATAAAGCCATGCAAATCCAGTCGACAAAAACGTTCACCCACCGTCGTCAGAATGATCATCAGCCACAGAGTCTACAAAGAATAAATGCTCAAGGTGTTTTAGAGAACTCTGTGCCCTCTAGCTGCCGCTGGGACGTAACCTGGGAACAGCTAGTAGTGAGAACACCGTGGAGGTGCGTTGAAAGGTAAAAATTGAGCTAACTGATGGGCCTATCTCCCGAGTAGACCAAAATCAAAAAGACACAGGCTGGCCGTCCTGCACTGCAGCAACATGTACCATCGCCAAGACTTGGAAGAAACCCAAATGTCCATCAACAGAACAATGCACCAAGAAGAAGGGGGCCCATGTGCACAATGGAACATGAGCCACGGAAAAGCATGCAACAGTGCCGCTGGCACCACCGTAGAAGGATCTAGAGATACCCACCCAAAAGGAAGTACGAAAGAAACCGAAATAGAAATATCCTGTGACATCACTTATAGCTGTTACTTCAACATTGATACCCATGAAGTCATTTCCAAGAGAAGGCCGTGCATAGATGCAGAAAACCAACTATGCTTAACCAAGTGGAAAGGTGTAAGGAATGTATGAATTTGGATATGGGGGTTTACAGACATGTACTGATACATATGAAATATATAATCACAAAATACCTAAGGAATACCAGGAGAGGTCGACTCAACACTCTGTAATAACCTACACGGGAAAGGATCCAAAGATGAATAGATTGATACATACATATGATGAACCAGATGCAGTACACCTAGAACACACACCACATTTTTATCCAATTGGCTGTGATACTAGATAACAATTAAATTTTAAAAAACACACAAGAAGTAAGGAGATATAAGCTCTTGGGGGTTTGCCCTGACACACTGCACTCTCATTTGCAGCCTACTAACACAATTTCCAGGAAGCCTCTGTTGCAGGAAAACCCAGAGTTGGAAATGGAGAAATGCTGCCGCCTTGTGGCCGTTTCCCGCAAGAGCGGCTTCAAACGCATAGCTATGGTTCACTTAACTTTCATAAGGACTCAGGCCTCTAAAAGACACCTGCCCTCAAAAAAAAAAAATGTCCTGAGCTCGGCCGTGGCCAAAAAAATTCAAAGCAGGCAAATGTGTCAAAGAGATAGTATGATAGAGGTAAGTTTTACTCACTCTTTATCAAAAAAAGGAAAATGGAGAAAAGCTCAACATCAGGAATCATCAGACTCCTCTAACCTACAAAAAGCTTTCAGCTCACCCAAGTTAACTACCGTCAGCCAAAAGACTACAAACAATAAATGCTGAAGGGGTTTTAGAGAACTCTGTTCCCTCTGTCTGTGGAGGACATGTCTAGTTGTAACAGCCAATAATGAGAACAGAAAGGAGCTGCGTTTTCAATTAAAAATTGAGCCACCCTTCCATCCAGAACACCCACAGCCGAGCCTCTCACCTGAGAAGACAGGCTGCAAGAGCTGCACTCCACGAGTTTTCACAGTAGCCAAGACACCGAAGCAACCCAAATGTCCATCAACAGATGAATGGATAAGAAGAGCTGGTCCGTGGACACAGTGGACTATTAGCCATGGAAAACAAGGAAACACTGCTCTTTGAGGCACCCGAGATGAGCCTAGAGATCATCACAGAACATGAGTTAAGTCGGAAAGCAAAAGGCATACCGTATGACATCACCTATAGGCGTTATCTAACAGCTGACACAAATGAACATATTTCCACAAAGAAAGACACTCACAGACTTAGAAAGCAAACTAAGCTTATGTAAAATTAAAGGTGGGGGGAATGGATAAATTAAGATTAGTGTCACCATATGTGTACAAATACGTATTAAATATATATATCAAACAGACCGACCATATAGCAAGGGAGGTCACCAGAACACTCTGCAATAATTTACATGGGAAGAGGATCTGTACAAGAATATATATATATATATATATATAAAACGTACAAATGAACCAGATTCTGTACATATAGGACCAACAGTATTCTAATCATTACCCCGATTTAAACAAATTAAAAGAGCGAACAAGAAGTAATGTGACATACACTTCTGGGGTTTTTTCCTGGCACATTCCATTCTAATTGACAACCTGGGAACAGGACTTCCAGAACGCTCTGCTGCCCTAGTAACCAGATGTGGGAATGTAGCAATGCTGACGCCTTGTGGCCGTTTCCCACAGCAGCAGCTTTAAAGTCAGTGCTAATGGTCACTCAATATTCACACCCATTGCAGGCTTGTAAATGACACCTGCCCTCCAAAACAAAATCCTGGGGTCGAAAATCGACCAAAAAAGTCCAAAGAGGGCAACCTTCCAAGAAGACAATTTCGAGAGGTTTATTGTACTCACGGGTTTTTTTTTTTCTGTTTTTGTTTAACAGAATAAAAAAAGGCGTGGAAAAATGCTGAACCTTAGGAATTATTAGACACGAAAATACACGTTACAAAAACCTATCATGTCACACGACTCAGCATGGCCAGCAGCAAAACTTCTGCAAACAAGAAATGCTGACGGGGTGGTGAAGAAATGCGTACCCTCGGTTCTAAGTGGGACGTGGTAAGAGCCCCTAAGGAAAACACAGTGGAGTTGCCTGGAAAGGGTCAACATTGAGCGACCGTTCAATCAAGCATAGCCACTGCTGGGTCTATCACCTGAGAGGATGAGAATCAAAAAGACACGGGCTGGCAATCCTGCAATCCAGCAATGTTTACCATAGCCAACACTTGGAAGCAATGAAAATGCCCAGCCACAGAGGAATGCAGAAAGGAGCAGTGGCCCATGGACACAATGGAAGAGTACTCCAGTGAAAAGTAGAAATTCCATTTTAAAAACAGATATAAGTAAGGAGACATCAGCTTTGGGGGGTTTCTCCAGACACATCCCACCGTCATTGATAACCAAGGAACACCACTGGCAGGAAGGCCTGTTTCACTAGTTACCAGAGTGGGAAACGCAGAAATGCTGCAGCCCTGTGGCCGTTACCTGCAACGGCAGCTTGAAAACCCGTGCTAATGGTCACTTCGTGTGCACAAGTCCTGGAGGGCTGTCAATGAAACCTGCCCTCAAAATGTCTTGAGGGAGGTAGTGGCCAAAATATTTCAAAAGGCGGCACATAGTTCAAGAAAAGAATGTGATGAGGTAAGCTACACACACAGTTTGAAGAAAAAAAGGGCATCCCTGAAAGCTCAATTTCAAGGCTTTATGAGACGCATGCAAATCCAACCACAGAGGTATCGGCTCACACCAGTCAGAAGAACCATCAGCAACAAGACTACCAACAATTCATGCTGAAGGGGTTGTGGAGAAGTGCATACCCTCTAGGTTAAGTGGGACTTTGCCGCCAGCCGCGGCGGGTCCTCAAAGTGTAGCAACAACCGACGAGAGGGGGTAGGGAACTGAACGCACCAAGGTATGGGATCAGAAGGGCACAAGCAACTGACGCTTGCAAGGCAAGTTTAATAACAAAGCATAGCCGTATATATACCCCTAAAGCAGGGAATTTGCTTCGTCACGCCTTATCGGCATCAGCTGGTTGGTTGGCTTCTCGGCTTAGTCACACCTTATCAGCATCAGCTGGTTGGTTGGCTGCTCGGCTTCTCCCTCAAAGGCACCAATTTCCCCTCCAGGGTTGCTTTTCCTAGCTTTAGGGAACAACCAGGGACTCCCAGTAACTGAGCAGGTCCCTGGAGCGATTTGGCCAAAGACCATCTCCTTTTGTATGTTCATACCATAAAGTCCAGGATGCATACCAAGGAGAGTACAGTCGGGCCCTGAGGCTTAGGAGGGTCTCAGTGGCGCCTTCCTCAGAGGGCAATGCTCGCCACAGGACTTCACCTGGTAAGAGGCACTAATGGGAACAGAATGGAGGTGCCTTTACAAGGTAAACACTGAGTTACGATATGATCCAGCAGGCCCACTCCTGGGCCTATAACCTAAGAAAGAAGACAGAAGTGGAAAGACACAGGCAGGCAAATCTGCATTGCAGGAGTATTACAATAGCCAGGACATGGAAGCAAGCAGAAAGTCCATCAACAGATGAGTGGACAAAGAAGAACAGGGACCTGAGCAGATGGAATATTAGCCAAGGAACAAAAGGAAACAATGCCATCAACAGCACCATCGGTGAGGCTAGAGTTCATCACGCACCTTGCAGTAAGTCACAGAGCGAAAGATACATAGCCTACGATATCACTTATAGGTGTTCCCTGAAAATTGATATCACTGAAGATATTTCCACAGAGAAAGGCAATCACAGATGCAATAAACAGATTTATGGTTCACCCATGGACAGGTGTGAGAATTGTGTACATTAGGAAATTGGGTTTAAGAGAGAGATACAAACACACGTGAAATACAAAATCACCAAAGGCCTACGGAATACCAAGAGAAGAGTACTCAACATTGTGTCATAAGCTACATGGGAAAAGGATCCAAAGAAGACTAGATACGTGTTTATGTGTAAAAGAGCCACATCTTTCACACCTACAACAAGCAAAACATTGTAATCAAACTTGCTGTGAGAAACAATAAACATTGAATTAAAAAACGAACAGGTCAGTCGTGAGGCACAAACATAAGGGGCTTTTTCCTGGCACAGTCCATTCTAATTGACAACCGAGAATACGACTTCCACGGAGGCTCTGTTGCCCGAGTAACCAGGTTTGGTAAAGGAGACCTGCTGCCGCCTTGTGGCCGTTTCTCAAAACAGCAGCTTTAAACCCAGTGCTAATGGTCACTTGATATTCAAAATCATTGCAGGCCTATAAATGACACCTGCCCTCAAAAACAATTCTTGGGTCGTACATCGAGGAAAAAAACTCAAAAGACGTGCACACTTCAAAACGACAATTTCAAGAGGCATATTTTGCGCACATTTTGTCTTCTCTTTCTTTCTTTCTCTTGTGATAAATAAAAGGGCATGGAAAAATGCTCAACATCAGGAATTAATAAAGCCATGCAAATCCAGTCGACAGAAACGTTCACCCACCGTCGTCAGAATGATCATCAGCCACAGAGTCTACAAAGAATAAATGCTCAAGGTGTTTTAGAGAACTCTGTGCCCTCTAGCGGCCGCTGGGACGTAACCTGGGAACAGCTAGTAGTGAGAACACCGTGGAGGTGCACTGAAAGGTAAAAATTGAGCTAACCTGTAATCGGGTAGGCCCACTGATGGGCCTATCTCCCGAGTAGACCAAAATCAAAAAGACACAGGCTGGCCATCCTGCACTGCAGCAACATGTACCATCGCCAAGACTTGGAAGAAACCCAAATGTCCATCAACAGAACAATGCACCAAGAAGAAGGGGGCCCATGTGCACAATGGAACATGAGCCACGGAAGAGCATGCAACAGTGCCGCTGGCACCACCGTAGAAGGATCTAGAGATACCCACCCAAAAGGAAGTACGAAAGAAACCGAAATAGAAATATCCTATGACATCACTTATAGCTGTTACTTCAACATTGATACCCATGAAGTCATTTCCAAGAGAAGGCCGTGCATAGATGCAGAAAACCAACTATGCTTAACCAAGTGGAAAGGTGTAAGGAATGTATGAATTTGGATATGGGGGTTTACAGACATGTACTGATACATATGAAATATATAATCACAAAATACCTAAGGAATACCAGGAGAGGTCGACTCAACACTCTGTAATAACCTACACGGGAAAGGATCCAAAGATGAATAGATTGATACATACATATGATGAACCAGATGCAGTACACCTAGAACACACACCACATTTTTATCCAATTGGCTGTGATACTAGATAACAATTAAATTTTAAAAAACACACAAGAAGTAAGGAGATATAAGCTCTTGGGGGTTTGCCCTGACACACTGCACTCTCATTTGCAGCCAACTAACACAATTTCCAGGAAGCCTCTGTTGCAGGAAAACCCAGAGTTGGAAATGGAGAAATGCTGCCGCCTTGTGGCCGTTTCCCGCAAGAGCGGCTTCAAACGCATAGCTATGGTTCACTTAACATTCATAAGGACTCAGGCCTCTAAAAGACACCTGCCCTCAAAAAAAAAAAAATGTCCTGAGCTCGGCCGTGGCCAAAAAAATTCAAAGCAGGCAAATGTGTCAAAGAGATAGTATGATAGAGGTAAGTTTTACTCACTCTTTATCAAAAAAAGGAAAATGGAGAAAAGCTCAACATCAGGAATCATCAGACTCCTCTAACCTACAAAAAGCTTTCAGCTCACCCAAGTTAACTACCGTCAGCCAAAAGACTACAAACAATAAATGCTGAAGGGGTTTTAGAGAACTCTGTTCCCTCTGTCTGTGGAGGACATGTCTAGTTGTAACAGCCAATAATGAGAACAGAAAGGAGCTGCGTTTTCAATTAAAAATTGAGCCACCCTTCCATCCAGAACACCCACAGCCGAGCCTCTCACCTGAGAAGACAGGCTGCAAGAGCTGCACTCCACGAGTTTTCACAGTAGCCAAGACACCGAAGCAACCCAAATGTCCATCAACAGAAGAATGGATAAGAAGAGCTGGTCCGTGGACACAGTGGACTATTAGCCATGGAAAACAAGGAAACACTGCTCTTTGAGGCACCCGAGATGAGCCTAGAGATCATCACAGAACATGAGTTAAGTCGGAAAGCAAAAGGCATACCGTATGACATCACCTATAGGCGTTATCTAACAGCTGACACAAATGAACATATTTCCACAAAGAAAGACACTCACAGACTTAGAAAGCAAACTAAGCTGATGTAAAATGAAAGGTGGGGGGAATGGATAAATTAAGATTAGTGTCACCATATGTGTACAAATACGTATTAAATATATATATCAAACAGACCGACCATATAGCAAGGGAGGTCACCAGAACACTCTGCAATAATTTACATGGGAAGAGGATCTGTACAAGAATATATATATATATATATATAAAACGTACAAATGAACCAGATTCTGTACATATAGGACCAACAGTATTCTAATCATTACCCCGATTTAAACAAATTAAAAGAGCGAACAAGAAGTAATGTGACATACACTTCTGGGGTTTTTTCCTGGCACATTCCATTCTAATTGACAACCTGGGAACAGGACTTCCAGAAGGCTCTGCTGCCCTAGTAACCAGATGTGGGAATGTAGCAATGCTGACGCCTTGTGGCCGTTTCCCACAGCAGCAGCTTTAAAGTCAGTGCTAATGGTCACTCAATATTCACACCCATTGCAGGCTTGTAAATGACACCTGCCCTCCAAAACAAAATCCTGGGGTCGAAAATCGACCAAAAAAGTCCAAAGA
>NW_026711793.1:0-37637 GCF_026419965.1 Kogia breviceps
CATCGGGCACTATCAGCATGAGCACTGTCACCATGGGCACTTTCACCCTGAGTACTGTCTCCATGGACACGATCACCATGAGCACTGTCACCGTGGCCACTGTCACCATGGTTAATGTCACCATTCGCACTATCACCATGAGCACGGTCACCGTGTGCACTATAACAGTGAATGTGGTCACCATGGACAGTATAAACATGGACACTGTCACAATGGGCACTGTCACCTTGAGAACTGTCACTATGGGCACTGTCGCCATGAGCACTGTAACCATGAGCACGATCACCATGGGCACTATTTCCGTGGTTGCGGTTACCATGGAGAATCTAAGCATGGGAATGTCACAATGGGAACTATCCCCAGGAGCACTGTGACCATGAGCACTGTGACCATGGTCATTGTCACCATGAGCACTGTCACATTGGGCAGTGTCACAATCGGCCCTATCACCATGGGCTCTGTCACCATGAGCACTGTCACCATGGGCACTCTCACCATGAGCACTACCACCATAGGCACTGTCACTATGAGCAATATCACCATGAGAACTGTCTCCATGGGCACTGTCAGCATTGCCACTGTCACCATGAGCACTGTCACCATGTGCCCAGTCACCATGTGCAGTATCACCATGAGCACTATCACAATGAGCACTGTCACCATGAGCACTGTCACCATGAGCATGATCACCATGGGCACTATTTCCGTGGTTCCGGTTACCATGGAGAATATAAGCATGGAATGTCACACTGGGAAATATCACCAGGAGCACAGTGACCATGGTCCTTGTCCCCATGAACACTGTCACATTGGGCAGTGTCACAATCGGCCCTATCACCATGGGCTCTGTCACCATGAGCACTGTCACCATGGGCACTCTCACCATGAGCACTACCACCATAGGTACTGTCACTATGAGCAATATCACCATGAGAACTGTCTCCATGGGCACTGTCAGCATGTGCCCAGTCACCATGGGCAGTATCACCATGAGCACTTTCACAATGGGCACTGTCACCATGAGCACTGTTTTCATGGGCACTGTCACCGTGAGCATTGTCACCATGATAACGGTGAAAATGGGCACTATTTCCGTGATTGCCGTCACCATGGAGATTATATCCATGCGAACTGTCACAGTGGACACTGTCACCATGGGCATTGTCACCATGGGCATTCTCACCATTGGTACTGTCACCATGAGCAGTTTCACCCTGGGCACTATCACCATGAGCACTGTTGCCATGGGCACTCTCACTATGGGCACTGTCGCCATGAGCACTGTCACCATGGGCACTATTTCCGTGATTCCACTTACCATGGAGACTATAAGTATGGGAATGTCACAATGGGAACTATTACAATGAGCACTGTGACCATGAGCATTGTGACCATAGTCACTGTCACCAAGAGCAATGTCACATTAGGCAGTGTAACAATGGACCCTGTCACCATGGGCTCTGTCACCATGAGCAATGTCACCATGGGCACTGTTACCATGAGCACTCTCACCATTAGAACTGTCACCATGAGCACTGTCACCATGATCACGTGCACCATGGGCAATATTACTGTGATTGCGGTCACCATGGAGACTATAACCATGGGCAGTGTCACAATCGGCAGTATCACCATGAGCACTATCACAATGAGCACTGTCACCATGAGCACTGTCACCATGGACACTGTCACCATGGGCACTGTCACCATGGGAACTGACACCGTGAAAAGAGTCACAAAGGGTACTATCACTATGGGTAATGTCACCACAGTATATTTCACTAAGAGCACTTTCACTGTCAGCATTGTGACCATGAGCACTATCACCATGAACAGTTTCACCATGAGTACTGTCACCATGGGCACTATCACCATGAGCACTGTTGCCAGGGGAACTCTCACTATGGGAACTGTCGCCATGAGCACTGTCACTGTGAGTACTGTCACCATGGGCACTGTTACCATGAGCACTCTCACCATTAGAACTGTCACCATGAGCACTGTCACCATGATCACGTGCACCATGGGCAATATTACTGTGATTGCGGTCACCATGGAGACTATAACCATGGGCAGTGTCACAATGGGCAGTATCACCATGAGCACTATCACAATGAGCACTGTCACCATGAGCACTGTCACCATGGACACTGTCACCATGGGCACTGTCACCATGGGAACTGACACCGTGAAAAGAGTCACAAAGGGTACTATCACTATGGGTAATGTCACCACAGTATATTTCACTAAGAGCACTTTCACTGTCAGCATTGTGACCATGAGCACTATCACCATGAACAGTTTCACCATGAGTACTGTCACCATGGGCACTATCACCATGAGCACTGTTGCCAGGGGAACTCTCACTATGGGAACTGTCGCCATGAGCACTGTCACTGTGAGTACTGTCACCATGGGCACTGTTACCATGAGAACTGTCACCATGGGCACGGTCACCATGGGCACTATTTCCGTGACTGTGGTTATCATGGAGAGTATATACATGGGAATGTCACAATGGGCACTATCCCCATGAGCACTGTGACCATGAGCAGTGTGACCATGGACACTGTTACCATGAGCACTGTCACATTGGGCAGTGTCACAGTGTGAACTGTCACCATGGGCACTGTCACCAAGAGCACTGTCACCATGAGCACTGTCAGCATGAGCAATGTCACCATGGGCACTTAACCAGGAGCACTGTCACCATTGGCACTGTCACCATGACCACAGTCACCATGAGCACTATTACCATGAGCATTGTCACCATGGGCACTGTCACCATGGGAACTGTCACCGTGAAAAGTGTCACAAAGGATAATATCACTATGGGTACTGTCACCACAGTATATTTCACAAAGAGCACTTTCACTGTGAGCATTGTGACCATGAGCACTATCACCATGAACACACTCCCCATGAGCACTGTTTCCATGGGCACTGTCACCACGAGCACTGTCACCATGGGCATTGTCACCACGGGCACTATTACCATGATTGCGGTCAACATGGTGAATATAACCATGGACACTGTCACAACGGGCACTCTCACCATGAGCACTGTCACCGTGGGCACTGTCACCATGAGCACTCTAACCATGAGCACTATCAAAAGGGGAACTATCACTGTGATAATTGTCACCATGGGCACTGTCACCGTAGGCAATATAACCATGGGTACTGTCACCATGAGCACTGTCACCTTGGGAACCGTCACCATTGGTACTATTACCATGAGCACTATCACCATGAGCACGGTCTCCATGGGCATTTTCACCGAGATTGCGGTCACCATGGTGACTATAACCATCGGCACTCTCACAAAGGGCTTTATCACGAGAACTATCACCATTAGCACTGTCACCATGAGCACTGTTACCATGGGCACTGTCACCATGAGCCCTCTCACCAAGGGAACTGTCACCATGAACTCTGTCCCAATGGGTACTATTACCATGCGTACTGTCAGCATGGTATATTTCACTAAGAGCATTATCACTGTGAGCATTGTGACCATGAGCACGGGCACCTTGAACACTGTTAGAAAGTACACTGGATCCATGAACACTCTCACCATGAGCACTGTCACCATGCGCTCTGTCACCATCAGAACTGTCACCAAGGGCACTGTCAGCATTGTCGCTGTCACCATGAGCACTGTCACCATGGGCCCATTTACCATGGGCACTATCAACTTGAGCATGGTCACCATGAGCACTTTCGCCATGGGCACTGTGACCATGAGCACTATCACCATGAGAACTGTCACCAAAGGCATTGTCATCATTGGAACTCTCACCATGGGCACTGTCACCATGAGCACTGTCACCATGGACACTGTCACCATGGGCACTGTCACCATGGGAACTGTCACCGTGAAAAGGGTCACAAAGGGTACTATCACTATGGGTACTGTCACCACAGTATATTTCACTAAGAGCACTTGCACTGTGAGCATTGTGACCATGAGCACTATCACCATGAATACTGTCACTATGGGCACTATCACCATGAACACTGTTGACAGGGGCACTCTCACTATGGGCACGGTCGCCAAGAGCACTTTCACCATTGCCACTGTTACCATGAGCACTGTCACCATGAGCACGGTCACCATGGGCATTATTTCTGTGATTGCGGTTACCATGGAGACTATAGGCATGGGAATGTCACAATGGGCACCATCACAAAGGGCACTGTGACCATGAGCATTGTAACCATAGTCACTGTCACCAAGAGCACTGTCACATTGGGCAGTGTAACAATGGACCCTGTCACCATGGGCTCTGTCACCATGAGCAATGTCACCATGGGCAATGTTACCATGAGCACTACCACCATTAGAACTGTCACCATGGGCACTGTCAGCCTTGGAACTATCACCATGGGCTCTGTCACCATGAGCACTGTCACCATGATCACAGTCACCATGGCCACTCTAACTGTGATTGCGGTCACCATGGAGACTATAACCATGTGCAGTGTCACAAGAGGCAGTATCACCATGAGCACTGTCACCATGGACACTTTCACCATGGGCATTGTCACCATGGGCATTCTCAACATGGGTACTATCACCATGAGCAGTTTCACCATGGGCACTATCACCATGAGCACTGATGCCATGGGCACTGTCGCCATGGGCACTCTCACTATGGGTACTGTCGCCATGAGCACTGTCACCATGGGCACTATTTCCGTGATTCCACTTACCATGGAGACTATAAGCATGGGAATGTCACAATGGGCACTATCACCATGAGCACTGTGAGCCTGGTCACTGTCACCATGAGCACTGTGACATTGGGCAGTGTCACAATGGAAACTGTCACCATGGGCACTGGCACCATGAGCACTATCAGCATGAGCAATGTCACCATGGTCACTTAACCATGAGCACTGTCACCATTGGCACTGTCACCATGACCACAGTCACCATGAACACTATTACCATGTGCATTGTCACCATGACCACAGTCACCATGAGCACTATTACCATGAGCATTGTCATCATGGGAATTGTCAACAGAGCACTGTCACCATGAGCACGGTCACCATGGGCATTATTACCGTGGTAGCGGTTACCATGGAGACTATAACCATGGGACTGTCACAATGGGCACTATCACCATGGGTACGGTTACGATGGGCACTATTACCGTGATTTCAGGGACCATGGAGATTATAAGCCTGGGACTATCACATCGGGCACTATCAGCATGAGCATTGTCACCATGGGCACTGTCAACCTGAGCACTGTCACCATGGACACGATCACCATGAGCACTGTCACCGTGGCCACTGTCACCATGGTTAGTGTCACCATTCGCACTATCACCATGAGCACGGTCACCGTGTGCACTACAACAGTGAATGTGGTCACCATGGACAGTATAAACATGGACACTGTCACAATGGGCACTGTCACCTTGAGAACTGTCACTATGGGCACTGTCGCCATGAGCACTGTAACCATGAGCACGATCACCATGGGCACTATTTCCGTGGTTGCGGTTACCATGGAGAATCTAAGCATGGGAATGTCACAATGGGAACTATCCCCAGGAGCACTGTGACCATGAGCACTGTGACCATGGTCATTGTCACCATGAGCACTGTCACATTGGGCAGTGTCACAATGGGAACTGTCACCATGGGCACTGTCACCATGAGCACTATCAGCATGAGCAATGTCACCATGGGTACTGAACGATGAGCACTGTCACCATTGGCACTGTCACCATGACCACAGTCACCCTGAACACTATTACCATGAGGATTGTCACCATGGGAATTGTCACCATGAGCACTGTTACCATGAGCACGGTCACCATGGGCACTATTACCGTGGTAGCGGTCACCATGGAGACTATAACCATGGGACTGTCACAATGGGCACTATCACCCTGGGGACGGTTACGATGGGCCCTATTACCGTGATGGCAGTGACCGTGTAGATTATAAGCATGGGACTCTCACATCGGGCACTATCAGCATGAGCACTGTCACCATGGGCACTGGCACCATGGACACTATCACCATGGACACTATCACCATGAGCACTGTCACCGTGGACACTGTCACCATGGTTATTGTCACCATTAGCACTATCACCATGAGCACGGTCACCGTGTGCACTATAATAGTGATAGAGGTCACCATGGACAATATAAACATGGACACTGTCACAATGGGCACTGTCACCATGAGTACTGTCACTTTGGGCACTGTTGCCATGAGCACTGTCAGCAGAGGCACTGTCACCATGAGCACGATCACCTTGGGCACTCTATCCGTGGTTACGGTTACCATGGAGAATATAAGCATGGGAATGTCACAATGGGAACTATCACCAGGAGCACTGTGACCATGACCACTGTGACCATGGTCATTGTCACCATGAGCACTGTCACATTGGGCAGTGTCACAATCGGGCCTGTCGCCATGGGCTCTGTCACCATGAGCACTGTCACCATGGGCACTGTCACCATGACCACTATCTCCATGGCCACTGTCACTATGAACAATATCACCATGAGTACTGTCACCATGAGCATGATCACCATGGGCACTATTTCCGTGGTTGCGGTTACCATGGAGAATATAAGCATGGGAATGTCACACTGCGAAATATCACCAGGAGCACTGTGACCACGGTCATTGTCACCATGAGCACTGTCACATTGGGCAGTGTCACAATCGGCCCTATCACCATGGGCTCTGTCACCATGAGCACTTTCACCATGGGCACTGTCACTATGAGCAATATTACCATGAGAACTGTCTCCATCGGCACTGTCAGCATTGCCACTGTCACCATGAGCACTGTCACCATGTGCCCAGTTACCATGGGCAGTATCACCATGAGCAATATTTCAATGAGCTCTGTCACCATGAGCACTGTTTCCATGGGCACTGTCACCGTGAGCATTGTCACCATGATAACGGTCACAATGGGCACTATTACCGTGATTGCGGTCACCAATGAGATTATAACCATGTGAACTGTCACAATGGACACGGTCACCATGGGCATTGTCACCTTGGGCATTTTCACCTTGGGTACTGTCACCATGAGCATTTTCACCATGGGCACTCTCACCATGAGCACTGTTGCCATGGTCACTGTCGCCATGGGCACTCTCACTATGGGCACTGTCTCCATGAGCACTGTCACCATGGGCACTATTTCCATGACTGTGGTTACCATGGAGACTATAAGCATGGGAATGTCACAATGGGCACTATCACAATGAGCACTGTGACCATGAGCATTGTAACCATAGTCACTGTCACCATGAGCACTGTCACATTGGGCATTGTAACAATGGACCCTGGCTCTGTCAGCATGATCACTGTCACCATGATCACAGTCACCATGCGCACTATTACTGTGATTGCGGTCACCATGGAGACTATATCCATGGGCAGTGTCACAAGAGTCAGTATCACCATGAGCACTGTCACCATGGACACTGTCACCATGGGCACTGTCACCTTGAGAACTGTCACTATGGGCACTGTCGCCTTGAGGACTGTAACCATGAGCACGATCACCATGGGCACTATTTCCGTGGTTGCGGTTACCATGGAGAATCTAAGCATGGGAATGTCACAATGGGAACTATCACCAGGAGCACTGTGACCATGAGCACTGTGACCATGGTCATTGTCACCATGAGCACTGTCACATTGGGCAGTGTCACAATCGGCCCTATCACCATGGGCTCTGTCACCATGAGCACTGTCACCATGGGCACTGTCAGCATTGGAACTGTCACCATGGGCTCTGTCAGCATGACCACTGTCACCATGATCACAGTCACCATGCGCACTATTACTGTGATTGTGGTCACCATGGAGACTATAACCATGGGCAGTGTCACAAGAGGCAGTATCACCGTGAGCACTGTCACCATGGACACTGTCACCATGGGCACTGTCACCATGGCAACTGTCACCATGAAAAGTGTCACAAAGTGTACTATCACTATGGGTACTGTCACCACAGTATATTTCACTAAGAGCACTTTCACTTTGAGCATTATGACGATGAGCACAGTCACCATGAACACTGTCACCAAGTACACTGTCACCATGAACACTCTCAGCATGAGCACGGTCACCATGGCCATTGTCACCATGAGCACAGTCACCGTGTGCACTATTACCTTGATTGCGGTCACCATGGAGACTATAACCATGGGACTGTCAAAATCGGCACTATATCCTTGAGCACTGTCACCATGAGAACTGTCACCAAGGGCACTGTCACCATGGGAACTATCACTAAGAGCAATATCACCATGAGAACTGTCACCATGGGCAGTGTCAGCATTGCCACTGTCAACATGGTGTCTGTCACCTGGAGCACTGTCACCATGGGCCCAGTCACCATGGGCAATATCACCTTGAGCAGTGTCACCATGACCACAGTCACCATGAGCACTATTACCATGAGCATTGCCACCATGGGAATTGTCACCAAGAGCACTGTCACCATGAGCAAGGTCACCATGGGCACTATTCCCGTGGTAGCGGTCAACATGGAGACTATAACCTTGGGACTGTCACAATGGGCACTATCACCATGGGTACGGTTACGATGGGCACTATTACCGTGATTGCAGTGACCTTTCAGATTATAACCATGGGACTCTCACATCGGGCACTATCAGCATGAGCACTGTCACCATGGGCATTGTCACCCTTAGCACTGTCACCATGGACACTATCACCATGAGCACTGTCAACATGGGAACTGTCACCATGAGCACTATCACCATGAGCACTGTCACTATGTGCAATATCACCATGAGAACTGTCATCATGGGCACTGTCAGCCTTGCCACTGTCACCATGGGCCCAGTCACCATGGGCACTATCACCTTGATCCGTGTCACCATGATCAGTGTCGCCATGGGCACAGTCAGCATTGGAACTGTCACCATGGGCTCTGTCACCATGAGCACTGTCACCATGATCACGGTCACCATGGGAACTATTACTTTGATTGCGGTCACCATGGAGACTATAACCATGGGCAGTGTCACAATGTGCAGTATCACCATGAGCACTATCACAATGAGCACTGTCACCATGAGCAATCTTTCCATGAGCACTCTCACCATGAGCACTGTCACCATGGACACTGTCACCCTGGGCACTGTCACCATGGGAACTGTCACCGTGAAAAGTGTCACAAAGGATAATATCACTATGGGTACTGTCACCACCGTATATTTCACAAAGACCACTTTCACTGTGAGCATTGTGACTATGGGCACTGTCGCCATGAGCTCTGTCACTATGAGCACTGTCACCATGGGCACTATCACCATGAGCACTGTGACCATGGTCACTGTCACCATGAGCACTGTCACACTGGGCAGTGTCACAATGGGAACTGTCACCATGGGCACTGTCACCGAGAGCACTGTCACCATGAGCACTATCAGCATGAGCAATGTCACCATGGGTACTGAACGATGAGCACTGTCACCATGGGCACTGTCACCATGACCACAGTCACCATGAACACTATTACCATGAGGACTGTCACCATGGGAATTGTCACCATGAGCACTGTTACCATGAGCATGGTCATCATGGGCACTATTACCGTGGTAGCGGTAACCATGGAGACTATAACCATAGGACTGTCACAATGGGCACTATCACCATGGGTATGGTTAGGATGGGCACTATTACCGTGATTGCAGTGACCATGGAGATTATACGCAGGGGACTCTCACATCGGGCACGATCAGCATGAGCACAGTCACCATGGGCACTGTCACACTGAGCACTGTCACCATGGAAACGATCACTATGAGCACTGTCACCGTGGACACTGTCACGATGGTAATTGTCACCATTAACACTATCACCATGAGCACGGTCACCGTGTGCATTCTAACAGTGATGGCGCTCACCATGGACAATATAAACATGGACACTGTCACAATGGGCACTGTCGCCATGAGCACTGTCACTATGGGCACTGTCGCCATGAGCACTGTCACCATGAGCACTGTCACCATGAGCATGATCACCATGGACACTATTTCCGTGGTTACAGTTACCATGGAGAATATAAGCATGGGAATGTCACAATGGGAACTATCACTAGGAGCACTGTGACCATGACCAATGTGACCATGTCACATTGGGCAGTTTCAAAATCGGGCCTGTCGCCATGGGCTCTGTCACCATGAGCACTGTCACCATGGGCACTGTCACCATGACAACTATCACCATGGGCATTGTCACTATGAACAATATCACCATGAGAAATGTCACCATGGGCACTGTCACCATGTGCCCAGTCCCCATGGGAACTATCACTTTGATTGCGGTCACCATGGAGACTATAACCCTCGGCAGTGTCACAATGTGCAGTATCACCATGAGCACTATCACAATGAGCACTGTCACCATGAGCAATCTTTCCATGAGCACGGTCACCATGAGCACTGTCACCATGAGCACTGTCACCATGGACACTGTCACCATGGGCACTGTCACCATGGGAACTGTCACCGTGAAAAGTGTCACAAAGGGTCATATCACTATGGGTAATGTCACCACAGTATATTTCACAAAGAGCACTTTCACTGTGAGCATTGCGACCATGAGCACTATCACCATGAACACTGTCACCATGAGAACTGTCACCATGAGTACCATCACCATGAACACTGTTTCCAGGGGCACTCTCACTATGGGCATTGTCGCCATGAGCACTGTCACTATGAGCACTGTCACCATGGGCACTGTTACCATGAGCACTGTCACCATGAGCACGGTCACCATGGGCACTATTTCTGTGATTGCGGTTACCGTGGAGACTATAAGGATGGGAATGTCACAATGGGCACTATCACCATGAGCACTGTGAGCCTCGTCACTGTCACAATGAGCACTGTGACATTGGGCAGTGTCACAATGGAAACTGTCACCATGGGCACTGTCACCATGAGCACTATCAGCATGAGCATTGTCACCATGGGCACTTAACCATGAGCACTGTCACCATTGGCACTGTCCCCATGACCACAGTCACCATGAACACTATTACCATGTGCATTGTCACCATGACCACAGTCACCATGAGCACTATTACCATGAGCATTGTCACCATGGGAATTGTCAACAGAGCACTGTCACCATGAGCACGGTCACCATGGGCATTATTACCGTGGTAGCGGTTACCATGGAGACTATAACCATGGGACTGTCACAATGCGCAATATCACCATGGGTATGGTTATGATGGGCACTATTACCGTGATTGCAGTGACCCTGGAGATTATAACCATGGGACTCTCACATCGGGCACTATCAGCATGAGCACTGTCACCATGGGCACTTTCACCCTGAGTACTGTCTCCATGGACACGATCACCATGAGCACTGTCACCGTGGCCACTGTCACCATGGTTAATGTCACCATTCGCACTATCACCATGAGCACGGTCACCGTGTGCACTATAACAGTGAATGTGGTCACCATGGACAGTATAAACATGGACACTGTCACAAAGGGCACTGTCACCTTGAGAACTGTCACTATGGGCACTGTCGCCATGAGCACTGTAATCATGAGCACGATCACCATGGGCACTATTTCCGTGGTTGCGGTTACCATGGAGAATCTAAGCATGGGAATGTCACAATGGGAACTATCCCCAGGAGCACTGTGACCATGAGCACTGTGACCATGGTCATTGTCACCATGAGCACTGTCACATTGGGCAGTGTCACAATCGGCCCTATCTCCATGGGCTCTGTCACCATGAGCACTGTCACCATGGGGACTCTCACCATGAGCACTATCACCATGGGCACTGTCACTATGAGAAATATCACCATGAGAACTGTCACCATGGGCACTGTCACCATGAGCACTGTCAACATGTGCCCAGTCGCCATGGGCACTATCACCATGAGCACTATCACAATGAGCACTGTCACCATGAGCACTGTTTCCACGGGCACTGTCACCATGAGCATTGTCACCATGATAACGGTCACAATGGGCACTATTACCGTGATTGCGGTCACCAAGGAGATTATAACCATGTGAACTGTCACAATGGACATTCTCACCATGGGCATTGTCACCATGGGCATTCTCACCATGGGTACTGTCACCATGAGCAGTTTCACCATGGGCACTCTCACCATGAGCACTGTCGCCATGGGCACTCTCACTATGGGCACTGTCGCCATGAGCACTGTCACCATGGGCACTATTTCCGTGATTCCACTTACCATGGAGACTATAAGCATGGGAATGTCACAATGGGCACTATCACAGTGAGCACTGTGACCATGAGCATTGTGACCATAGTCACTGTCACCAAGAGCACTGTCACATTGGGCAGTGTAACAATGGACCCTGTCACCATGGGCTCTGTCACCATGAGCAATGTCACCATGGGCACTGTTACCATGAGCACTATCACCATTAGAACTGTCACCATGGGCACTGTCAGCATTGGAACTGTCACCATGGGCTCTGTCACCATGAGCACTGTCACCATGATCACGGGCACCATGGGCAATATTACTGTGATTGCGGTCACCATGGAGACTATAACCATGGGCAGTGTCACAATGGGCAGTATCACCATGAGCACTATCACAATGAGCACTGTCACCATGAGCACTGTCACCATGGACACTGTCACCATGGGCACTGTAACCATGGGAACTGTCACCGTGAAAAGAGTCACAAAGGGTACTATCACTATGGGTACTGTCACCACAGTATATTTCACTAAGAGCACTTTCACTGTCAGCATTGTGACCATGAGCACTATCACCATGAACAGTTTCACCATGAGTACTGTCACCATGGGCACTATCACCATGAGCACTATTGCCAGGGGAACTCTCACTATGGGAACTGTCGCCATGAGCACTGTCACTGTGAGTACTGTCACCATGGGCACTGTTACCATGAGAACTGTCACCATGAGCACGGTCACCATGGGCACTATTTCCGTGACTGTGGTTATCATGGAGAGTATATACATGGGAATGTCACAATGAGCACTATCCCCATGAGCACTGTGACCATGGACACTGTTAACATGAGCACTGTCACATTGGGCAGTGTTACAATGTGAACTGTCACCATGGGCACTGTCACCAAGAGCACTGTCACCATGAGCACTGTCAGCATGAGCAATGTCACCATGGGCACTAAACCATGAGCACTGTCACCATTGGCACTGTCACCATGACCACAGTCATCATGAGCACTATTACCATGAGCATTGTCACCATGGGAATTGTCACCATGAGCACTGTCACCATGAGCATGGTCACCGTGTTCCATATTACCGTGGTAGCGGTCACCATGGAGACTATAACCATGGGACTGTCACAATGGGCACTATCACCATGGGTATGGTTACGATGGGCCCTATTACCGTGATGGCAGTGACCATGTAGATTATAACCATAGGATTTTCACATCGGGCACTATCAGCATGAACACTGTCACGACGAGCACTGTCACCATGGAAACGATCACTATGAGCACTGTCACCGTGGACACTGTCACGATGGTAATTGTCACCATTAACACTATCACCATGAGCACGGTCACCGTGTGCACTCTAACAGTGATGGCGCTCACCATGGACAATATAAACATGGACACTGTCACAATGGGCACTGTCGCCATGAGCACTGTCACTATGGGCACTGTCGCCATGAGCACTGTCACCATGAGCACTATCACCATGAGCATGATCACCATGGACACTATTTCCGTGGTTACAGTTACCATGGAGAATATAAGCATGGGAATGTCACAATGGGAACTATCACTAGGAGCACTGTGACCATGACCAATGTGACCATGTCAGATTGGGCAGTTTCAAAACGGGCCTGTCGCCATGGGCTCTGTGACCATGAGCACTGTCACCATGGGCACTGTCACCATGACAACTATCACCATGGGCATTGTCACTATGAACAATATCACCATGAGAAATGTCACCATGGGCACTGTCACCATGTGCCCAGTCCCCATGGGAACTATCACTTTGATTGCGGTCACCATGGAGACTATAACCATGGGCAGTGTCACAAGAGGCAGTATCACCGTGAGCACTGTCACCATGGACACTGTCACCATGGGCACTGTCACCATGGGAACTGTCACCATGAAAAGTGTCACAAAGGGTACTATCACTATGGGTACTGTCACCACAGTATATTTCACTAAGAGCCCTTTCACTTTGAGCATTATGACGATGAGCACAGTCACCATGAACACTGTCACCAAGTACACTGTCACCATGAACACTCTCAGCATGAGCACGGTCACCATGGCCATTGTCACCATGAGCACAGTCACCGTGTGCACTATTACCTTGATTGCGGTCACCATGGAGACTATAACCATGGGACTGTCAAAATCGGCACTATATCCTTGAGCACTGTCACCATGAGAACTGTCACCAAGGGCACTGTCACCATGGGAACTATCACTATGAGCAATATCACCATGAGAACTGTCACCATGGGCAGTGTCAGCATTGCCACTGTCAACATGGGGTCTGTCACCTGGAGCACTGTCACCATGGGCCCAGTCACCTTGGGCAATATCACCTTGAGCAGTGTCACCATGACCACAGTCACCATGAGCACTATTACCATGAGCATTGCCACCATGGGAATTGTCACCAAGAGCACTGTCACCATGAGCACGGTCACCATGGGCACTATTCCCGTGGTAGCGGTCAACATGGAGACTATAACCTTGGGACTGTCACAATGGGCACTATCACCATGGGTACGGTTACGATGGGCACTATTACCGTGATTGCAGTGACCTTTCAGATTATAACCATGGGACTCTCACATCGGGCACTATCAGCATGAGCACTGTCACCATGGGCATTGTCACCCTTAGCACTGTCACCATGGACACTATCACCATGAGCACTGTTACCATGGGAACTGTCACCATGAGCACTATCACCATGGGCACTGTCACTATGAGCAATATCACCATGAGAACTGTCATCATGGGCACTGTCAGCCTTGCCACTGTCACCATGGGCCCAGTCACCATGGGCACTATCACCTTGATCCGTGTCACCATGATCAGTGTCGCCATGGGCACAGTCAGCATTGGAACTGTCACCATGGGCTCTGTCACCATGAGCACTGTCACCATGATCACGGTCACCATGGGAACTATTACTTTGATTGCGGTCACCATGGAGACTATAACCATGGGCAGTGTCACAATGTGCAGTATCACCATGAGCACTATCACAATGAGCACTGTCACCATGAGCAATCTTTCCATGAGCACTCTCACCATGAGCACTGTCACCATGGACACTGTCACCCTGGGCACTGTCACCATGGGAACTGTCACCGTGAAAAGTGTCACAAAGGATAATATCACTATGGGTACTGTCACCACCGTATATTTCACAAAGACCACTTTCACTGTGAGCATTGTGACTATGGGCACTGTCGCCATGAGATCTGTCACTATGAGCACTGTCACCATGGGCACTATCACCATGAGCACTGTGACCATGGTCACTGTCACCATGAGCACTGTCACACTGGGCAGTGTCACAATGGGAACTGTCACCATGGGCACTGTCACCGAGAGCACTGTCACCATGAGCACTATCAGCATGAGCAATGTCACCATGGGTACTGAACGATGAGCACTGTCACCATGGGCACTGTCACCATGACCACAGTCACCATGAACACTATTACCATGAGGACTGTCACCATGGGAATTGTCACCATGAGCACTGTTACCATGAGCATGGTCATCATGGGCACTATTACCGTGGTAGCGGTAACCATGGAGACTATAACCATAGGACTGTCACAATGGGCACTATCACCATGGGTATGGTTAGGATGGGCACTATTACCGTGATTGCAGTGACCCTGGAGATTATAACCATGGGACTCTCACATCGGGCACTATCAGCATGAGCACTGTCACCATGGGCACTTTCACCCTGAGAACTGTCTCCATGGACACGATCACCATGAGCACTGTCACCGTGGCCACTGTCACCATGGTTAATGTCACCATTCGCACTATCACCATGAGCACGGTCACCGTGTGCACTATAACAGTGAATGTGGTCACCATGGACAGTATAAACATGGACACTGTCACAAAGGGCACTGTCACCTTGAGAACTGTCACTATGGGCACTGTCGCCATGAGCAGTGTAACCATGAGCACGATCACCATGGGCACTATTTCCGTGGTTGCGGTTACCATGGAGAATCTAAGCATGGGAATGTCACAATGGGAACTATCCCCAGGAGCACTGTGACCATGAGCACTGTGACCATGGTCATTGTCACCATGAGCACTGTCACATTGGGCAGTGTCACAATCGGCCCTATCTCCATGGGCTCTGTCACCATGAGCACTGTCACCATGGGGACTCTCACCATGAGCACTATCACCATGGGCACTGTCACTATGAGAAATATCACCATGAGAACTGTCACCATGGGCACTGTCACCATGAGCACTGTCAACATGTGCCCAGTCGCCATGGGCACTATCACCATGAGCACTATCACAATGAGCACTGTCACCATGAGCACTGTTTCCACGGGCACTGTCACCATGAGCATTGTCACCATGATAACGGTCACCATGGGCACTATTACCGTGATTGCGGTCACCATGGAGATTATAACCATGTGAACTGTCACAATGGACATTCTCACCATGGGCATTGTCACCATGGGCATTCTCACCATGGGTACTGTCACCATGAGCAGTTTCACCATGGGCACTCTCACCATGAGCACTGTCGCCATGGGCACTCTCACTATGGGCACTGTCGCCATGAGCACTGTCACCATGGGCACTATTTCCGTGATTCCACTTACCATGGAGACTATAAGCATGGGAATGTCACAATGGGCACTATCACAATGAGCACTGTGACCATGAGCATTGTGACCATAGTCACTGTCACCAAGAGCACTGTCACATTGGGCGGTGTAACAATGGACCCTGTCACCATGGGCTCTGTCACCATGAGCAATGTCACCATGGGCACTGTTACCATGAGCACTATCACCATTAGAACTGTCACCATGGGCACTGTCAGCATTGGAACTGTCACCATGGGCTCTGTCACCATGAGCACTGTCACCATGATCACGGGCACCATGGGCAATATTACTGTGATTGCGGTCACCATGGAGACTATAACCATGGGCAGTGTCACAATGGGCAGTATCACCATGAGCACTATCACAATGAGCACTGTCACCATGAGCACTGTCACCATGGACACTGTCACCATGGGCACTGTAACCATGGGAACTGTCACCGTGAAAAGAGTCACAAAGGGTACTATCACTATGGGTACTGTCACCACAGTATATTTCACTAAGAGCACTTTCACTGTCAGCATTGTGACCATGAGCACTATCACCATGAACAGTTTCACCATGAGTACTGTCACCATGGGCACTATCACCATGAGCACTATTGCCAGGGGAACTCTCACTATGGGAACTGTCGCCATGAGCACTGTCACTGTGAGTACTGTCACCATGGGCACTGTTACCATGAGAACTGTCACCATGAGCACGGTCACCATGGGCACTATTTCCGTGACTGTGGTTATCATGGAGAGTATATACATGGGAATGTCACAATGAGCACTATCCCCATGAGCACTGTGACCATGGACACTGTTAACATGAGCACTGTCACATTGGGCAGTGTTACAATGTGAACTGTCACCATGGGCACTGTCACCAAGAGCACTGTCACCATGAGCACTGTCAGCATGAGCAATGTCACCATGGGCACTAAACCATGAGCACTGTCACCATTGGCACTGTCACCATGACCACAGTAATCATGAGCACTATTACCATGAGCATTGTCACCATGGGAATTGTCACCATGAGCACTGTCACCATGAGCATGGTCACCGTGTTCCATATTACCGTGGTAGCGGTCACCATGGAGACTATAACCATGGGACTGTCACAATGGGCACTATCACCATGGGTATGGTTACGATGGGCCCTATTACCGTGATGGCAGTGACCATGTAGATTATAACCATAGGATTTTCACATCGGGCACTATCAGCATGAACACTGTCACGACGAGCACTGTCACCATGGAAACGATCACTATGAGCACTGTCACCGTGGACACTGTCACGATGGTAATTGTCACCATTAACACTATCACCATGAGCACGGTCACCGTGTGCACTCTAACAGTGATGGCGCTCACCATGGACAATATAAACATGGACACTGTCACAATGGGCACTGTCGCCATGAGCACTGTCACTATGGGCACTGTCGCCATGAGCACTGTCACCATGAGCACTGTCACCATGAGCATGATCACCATGGACACTATTTCCGTGGTTACAGTTACCATGGAGAATATAAGCATGGGAATGTCACAATGGGAACTATCACTAGGAGCACTGTGACCATGACCAATGTGACCATGTCAGATTGGGCAGTTTCAAAACGGGCCTGTCGCCATGGGCTCTGTCACCATGAGCACTGTCACCATGGGCACTGTCACCATGACAACTATCACCATGGGCATTGTCACTATGAACAATATCACCATGAGAAATGTCACCATGGGCACTGTCACCATGTGCCCAGTCCCCATGGGAACTATCACTTTGATTGCGGTCACCATGGAGACTATAACCCTCGGCAGTGTCACAATGTGCAGTATCACCATGAGCACTATCACAATGAGCACTGTCACCATGAGCAATCTTTCCATGAGCACGGTCACCATGAGCACTGTCACCATGAGCACTGTCACCATGGACACTGTCACCATGGGCACTGTCACCATGGGAACTGTCACCGTGAAAAGTGTCACAAAGGGTCATATCACTATGGGTAATGTCACCACAGTATATTTCACAAAGAGCACTTTCACTGTGAGCATTGCGACCATGAGCACTATCACCATGAACACTGTCACCATGAGAACTGTCACCATGAGTACCATCACCATGAGCACTGTTTCCAGGGGCACTCTCACTATGGGCATTGTCGCCATGAGCACTGTCACTATGAGCACTGTCACCATGGGCACTGTTACCATGAGCACTGTCACCATGAGCACGGTCACCATGGGCACTATTTCTGTGATTGCGGTTACCGTGGAGACTATAAGGATGGGAATGTCACAATGGGCACTATCACCATGAGCACTGTGAGCCTGGTCACTGTCACAATGAGCACTGTGACATTGGGCAGTGTCACAATGGAAACTGTCACCATGGGCACTGTCACCATGAGCACTATCACCATGAGCATTGTCACCATGGGGACTTAACCATGAGCACTGTCACCATTGGCACTGTCACCATGACCACAGTCACCATGAACACTATTACCATGTGCATTGTCACCATGACCACAGTCACCATGAGCACTATTACCATGAGCATTGTCACCATGGGAATTGTCAACAGAGCACTGTCACCATGAGCACGGTCACCATGGGCATTATTACCGTGGTAGCGGTTACCATGGAGACTATAACCATGGGACTGTCACAATGGGCACTATCACCATGGGTACGGTTACGATGGGCACTATTACCGTGATTGCAGTGACCATGGAGATTATAACCATGGGACTCTCACATCGGGCACTATCAGCATGAGCACTGTCACCATGTGCCCAGTCACCATGTGCAGTATCACCATGAGCACTATCACAATGAACACTGTCACCATGAGCACTGTCACCATGAGCATGATCACCATGGGCACTATTTCCGTGGTTCCGGTTACCATGGAGAATATAAGCATGGAATGTCACACTGGGAAATATCACCAGGAGCACAGTGACCATGGTCCTTGTCCCCATGAACACTGTCACATTGGGCAGTGTCACAATCGGCCCTATCACCATGGGCTCTGTCACCATGAGCACTGTCACCATGGGCACTCTCACCATGAGAACTACCACCATAGGTAGTGTCGCTATGAGCAATATCACCATGAGAACTGTCTCCATGGGCACTGTCAGCATGTGCCCAGTCACCATGGGCAGTATCACCATGAGCACTTTCACAATGAGCACTGTCACCATGAGCACTGTTTTCATGGGCACTGTCACCGTGAGCATTGTCACCATGATAACGGTGAAAATGGGCACTATTTCCGTGATTGCCGTCACCATGGAGATTATATCCATGCGAACTGTCACAGTTGACACTGTCACCATGGGCATTGTCACCATGGGCATTCTCACCATTGGTACTGTCACCATGAGCAGTTTCACCCTGGGCACTATCACCATGAGCACTGTTGCCATGGGCACTCTCACTATGGGCACTGTCGCCATGAGCACTGTCACCATGGGCACTATTTCCGTGATTCCACTTACCATGGAGACTATAAGTATGGGAATGTCACAATGGGCACTATTACAATGAGCACTGTGACCATGAGCATTGTGACCATAGTCACTGTCACCAAGAGCAATGTCACATTAGGCAGTGTAACAATGGACCCTGTCACCATGGGCTCTGTCACCATGAGCAATGTCACCATGGGCACTGTTACCATGAGCACTCTCACCATTAGAACTGTCACCATGAGCACTGTCACCATGATCACGTGCACCATGGGCAATATTACTGTGATTGCGGTCACCATGGAGACTATAACCATGGGCAGTGTCACAATGGGCAGTATCACCATGAGCACTATCACAATGAGCACTGTCACCATGAGCACTGTCACCATGGACACTGTCACCATGGGCACTGTCACCATGGGAACTGTCACCGTGAAAAGAGTCACAAAGGGTACTATCACTATGAGTAATGTCACCACAGTATATTTCACTAAGAGCACTTTCACTGTCAGCATTGTGACCATGAGCACTATCACCATGAACAGTTTCACCATGAGTACTGTCACCATGGGCACTATCACCATGAGCACTGTTGCCAGGGGAACTCTCACTATGGGAACTGTCGCCATGAGCACTGTCACTGTGAGTACTGTCACCATGGGCACTGTTACCATGAGAACTGTCACCATGGGCACGGTCACCATGGGCACTATTTCCGTGACTGTGGTTATCATGGAGAGTATATACATGGGAATGTCACAATGGGCACTATCCCCATGAGCACTGTGACCATGAGCAGTGTGACCATGGACACTGTTACCATGAGCACTGTCACATTGGGCAGTGTCACAGTGTGAACTGTCACCATGGGCACTGTCACCAAGAGCACTGTCACCATGAGCACTGTCAGCATGAGCAATGTCACCATGGGCACTTAACCAGGAGCACTGTCACCATTGGCACTGTCACCATGACCACAGTCACCATGAGCACTATTACCATGAGCATTGTCACCATGGGCACTGTCACCATGGGAACTGTCACCGTGAAAAGTGTCACAAAGGATAATATCACTATGGGTACTGTCACCACAGTATATTTCACAAAGAGCACTTTCACTGTGAGCATTGTGACCATGAGCACTATCACCATGAACACACTCCCCATGAGCACTGTTTCCATGGGCACTGTCACCACGAGCACTGTCACCATGGGCATTGTCACCACGGGCACTATTACCATGATTGCGGTCAACATGGTGAATATAACCATGGACACTGTCACAACGGGCACTCTCACCATGAGCACTGTCACCGTGGGCACTGTCACCATGAGCACTCTAACCATGAGCACTATCAAAAGGGGAACTATCACTGTGATAATTGTCACCATGGGCACTGTCACCGTAGGCAATATAACCATGGGTACTGTCACCATGAGCACTGTCACCTTGGGAACCGTCACCATTGGTACTATTACCATGAGCACTATCACCATGAGCACGGTCTCCATGGGCATTTTCACCGAGATTGCGGTCACCATGGTGACTATAACCATCGGCACTCTCACAAAGGGCTTTATCACGAGAACTCTCACCATTAGCACTGTCACCATGAGCACTGTTACCATGGGCACTGTCACCATGAGCCCTCTCACCAAGGGAACTGTCACCGTGAACTCTGTCCCAATGGGTACTATTACCATGCGTACTGTCAGCATGGTATATTTCACTAAGAGCATTATCACTGTGAGCATTGTGACCATGAGCACGGGCACCTTGAACACTGTGAGAAAGTACACTGGCTCCATGAACACTCTCACCATGAGCACTGTCACCATGGGCTCTGTCACCATCAGAACTGTCACCATGGGCACTGTCAGCATTGCCGCTGTCACCATGAGCACTGTCACCATGGGCCCATTTACCATGGGCACTATCAACTTGAGCATGGTCACCATGAGCACTTTCGCCATGGGCACTGTGACCATGAGCACTATCACCATGAGAACTGTCACCAAAGGCATTGTCATCATTGGAACTCTCACCATGGGCACTGTCTCCATGAGCACTGTCACCATGGACACTGTCACCATGGGCACTGTCACCATGGGAACTGTCACCGTGAAAAGGGTCACAAAGGGTACTATCACTATGGGTACTGTCACCACAGTATATTTCACTAAGAGCACTTGCACTCTGAGCATTGTGACCATGAGCACTGTCACCATGAATACTGTCACTATGGGCACTATCACCATGAACACTGTTGACAGGGGCACTCTCACTATGGGCACGGTCGCCAAGAGCACTTTCACCATTGCCACTGTTACCATGAGCACTGTCACCATGAGCACGGTCACCATGGGCACTATTTCTGTGATTGCGGTTACCATGGAGACTATAGGCATGGGAATGTCACAATGGGCACCATCACAAAGGGCACTGTGACCATGAGCATTGTAACCATAGTCACTGTCACCAAGAGCACTGTCACATTGGGCAGTGTAACAATGGACCCTGTCACCATGAGCAATGTCACCATGGGCAATGTTACCATGAGCACTAACACCATTAGAACTGTCACCATGGGCACTGTCCGCCTTGGAACTATCACCATGGGCTCTGTCACCATGAGCACTGTCACCATGATCACAGTCACCATGGCCACTCTAACTGTGATTGCGGTCACCATGGAGACTATAACCATGTGCAGTGTCACAAGAGGCAGTATCACCATGAGCACTGTCACCATGGACACTTTCACCATGGGCATTGTCACCATGGGCATTCTCAACATAGGTACTATCACCATGAGCAGTTTCACCATGGGCACTATCACCATGAGAATTGTTGCCATGGGCACTGTCGCCATGGGCACTCTCACTATGGGCACTGTCGCCATGAGCACTGTCACCATGGGCACTATTTCCGTGATTCCACTTACCATGGAGACTATAAGCATGGGAATGTCACAATGGGCACTATCACCATGAGCACTGTGAGCCTGGTCACTGTCACCATGAGCACTGTGACATTGGGCAGTGTCACAATGGAAACTGTCACCATGGGCACTGTCACCATGAGCACTATCAGCATGAGCAATGTCACCATGGCCACTTAACCATGAGCACTGTCACCATTGGCACTGTCACCATGACCACAGTCACCATGAACACTATTACCATGTGCATTGTCACCATGACCACAGTCACCATGAGCACTATTACCATGAGCATTGTCACCATGGGAATTGTCAACAGAGCACTGTCACCATGAGCACGGTCACCATGGGCATTATTACCGTGGTAGCAGTTACCATGGAGACTATAACCATGGGACTGTCACAATGGGCACTATCACCATGGGTACGGTTACGATGGGCACTATTACCGTGATTGCAGTGACCTTTCAGATTATAACCATGGGACTCTCACATCGGGCACTATCAGCATGAGCACTGTCACCATGGGCACTGTCACCCTTAGCACTTTCACCATGGACACTATCACCATGAGCACTGTTACCATGGGAACTGTCACCATGAGCACTATCACCATGGGCACTGTCACTATGAGCAATATCACCATGAGAACTGTCATCAAGGGCACTGTCAGCCTTGCCACTGTCACCATGGGCCCAGTCACCATGGGCACTATCACCTTGATCAGTGTCACCATGATCAGTGTCGCCATGGGCACAGTCAGCATTGGAACTGTCACCATGGGCTCTGTCACCATGAGCACTGTCACCATGATCACGGTCACCATGGGAACTATTACTTTGATTGCGGTCACCATGGAGACTATAACCATGGGCAGTGTCACAATGTGCAGTATCACCATGAGCACTATCACAATGAGCACTGTCACCATGAGCAATCTTTCCATGAGCACTCTCACCATGAGCACTGTCACCATGGACACTGTCACCCTGGGCACTGTCACCATGGGAACTGTCACAGTGAAAAGTGTAACAAAGGATAATATCACTATGGGTACTGTCACCACTGTATATTTCACAAAGACCACTTTCACTGTGAGCATTGTGACTATGGGCACTGTCGCCATGAGCTCTGTCACTATGAGCACTGTCACCATGGGCACTATCACCATGAGCACTGTGACCATGGTCACTGTCACCATGGGCACTGTCACACTGAGCACTGTCACCATGGAAATGATCGCTATGAGCACTGTCACCGTGGACACTGTCACGATGGTAATTGTCACCATTAACACTATCACCATGAGCACGGTCACCGTGTGCACTCTAACAGTGATGGCGGTCACCATGGACAATATAAACATGGACACTGTCACAATGGGCACTGTCGCCATGAGCACTGTCACTATGGGCACTGTCGCCATGAGCACTGTCACCATGAGCACTGTCACCATGAGCATGATCACCATGGACACTATTTCCGTGGTTACAGTTACCATGGAGAATATAAGCATGGGAATGTCACAATGGGAACTATCACTAGGAGCACTGTGACCATGACCAATGTGACCATGTCACATTGGGCAGTGTCACAATCGGGCCTGTCGCCATGGGCTCTGTCACCATGAGCACTGTCACCATGGGCACTGTCACCATGACAACTATCACCATGGGCATTGTCACTATGAACAATATCACCATGAGAAATGTCACCATGGGCACTGTCACCATGTGCCCAGTCCCCATGGGAACTATCACATTGATTGCGGTCACCATGGAGACTATAACCCTCGGCAGTGTCACAATGTGCAGTATCACCATGAGCACTATCACAATGAGCACTGTCACCATGAGCAATCTTTCCATGAGCACGGTCACCATGAGCACTGTCACCATGAGCACTGTCACCATGGGAACTGTCACCGTGAAAAGTGTCACAAAGGGTCATATCACTATGGGTAATGTCACCACAGTATATTTCACAAAGAGCACTTTCACTGTGAGCATTGCGACCATGAGCACTATCACCATGAACACTGTCACCATGAGTACTGTCACCATGAGTACTATCACCATGAGCACTGTTTCCAGGGACACTCTCACTATGGGCACTGTCGCCATGAGCACTGTCACTATGAGCACTGTCACCATGGGCACTGTTACCATGAGCACTGTCACCATGAGCACGGTCACCATGGGCACTATTTCCGTGATTGCGGTTACCTTGGAGACTATAAGGATGGGAATGTCACAATGGGCACTATCACCATGGGTACGGTTACGATGGGCACTATTACCGTGATTGCAGTCACAAAGGGTACTATCACTATGGGTACTGTCACCACAGTATATTTCACTAAAAGCACTTGCACTGTGAGCATTGTGACCATGAGCACTGTCACCATGAATACTGTCACTATGGGCACTATCACCATGAACACTGTTGACAGGGGCACTCTCACTGTGGGCACGGTCGCCAAGAGCACTTTCACCATTGCCACTGTTACCATGAGCACTGTCACCATGAGCACGGTCACCATGGGCACTATTTCTGTGATTGCGGTTACCATGGAGACTATAGGCATGGGAATGTCACAATGGGCACCATCACAAAGGGCACTGTGACCATGAGCATTGTAACCATAGTCACTGTCACCAAGAGCACTGTCACATTGGGTAGTGTAACAATGCACCCTGTCACCATGGGCTCTGTAACCATGAGCAATGTCACCATGGGCAATGTTACCATGAGCACTACCACCATTAGAACTGTCACCATGGGCACTGTCCGCCTTGGAACTATCACCATGGGCTCTGTCACCATGAGCACTGTCACCATGATCACAGTCACCATGGCCCCTCTAACTGTGATTGCGGTCACCATGGAGACTATAACTATGTGCAGTGTCACAAGAGGCAGTATCAACATGAGCACTGTCACCATGGACACTTTCACCATGGGCATTGTCACCATGGGCATTCTCAACATGGGTACTATCACCATGAGCCGTTTCACCATGGGCACTACCACCATGAGCACCGTTGCCATGGGGACTGTCGCCATGGGCACTCTCACTATGGGCACTGTCGCCATGAGCACTGTCACCATGGGCACTATTTCCGTGATTCCACTTACCATGGAGACTATAAGCATGGGAATGTCACAATGGGCACTATCACCATGAGCACTGTGAGCCTGGTCACTGTCACCATGAGCACTGTGACATTGGGCAGTGTCACAATGGAAACTGTCACCATGGGCACTGGCACCATGAGCACTATCAGCATGAGCAATGTCACCATGGCCACTTAACCATGAGCACTGTCACCATTGGCACTGTCACCATGACCACAGTCACCATGAACACTATTACCATGTGCATTGTCACCATGACCACAGTCACCATGAGCACTATTACCATGAGCATTGTCACCATGGGAATTGTCAACAGAGCACTGTCACCATGAGCATGGTCACCATGGACATTATTACCGTGGTAGCGGTTACCATGGAGACTATAACCATGGGACTGTCACAATGGGCACTATCACCATGGGTACGGTTACGATGGGCACTATTACCGTGATTGCAGTGACCATGGAGATTATAACCATGGGACTCTCACACCGGGCACTATCAGCATGAGCACTGTCACCATGGGCACTTTCTCCCTGAGTACTGTCTCCATGGACACGATCACCATGAGCACTGTCACCGTGGCCACTGTCACCATGGTTAGTGTTACCATTCGCACTATCACCATGAGCACGGTCACCGTGTGCCCTATAACAGTGAATGTGGTCACCATGGACAGTATAAACATGGACACTGTCACAATGGGCACTGTCACCTTGAGAACTGTCACTATGGGCACTGTCGCCATGAGCACTGTAACCATGAGCACGATCACCATGGGCACTATTTCCGTGGTTGCGGTTACCATGGACAATCTAAGCATGGGAATGTCACAATGGGAACTATCCCCAGGAGCACTGTGACCATGAGCACTGTGACCATGGTCATTGTCACCATGAGCACTGTCACATTGGGCAGTGTCACAATCGGCCCTATCACCATGGGCTCTGTCACCATGAGCACTGTCACCATGGGCACTGTCACCATGGGCACTGTCAGCATTGGAAGTGTCACCATGGGCTCTGTCAGCATGACCACTGTCACCATGATCACAGTCACCATGCGCACTATTACTGTGATTGCGGTCACCATGGAGACTATAACTATGGGCAGTGTCACAAGAGGCAGTATCACCGTGAGCACTGTCACAATGGACACTGTCACCATGGGCACTGTCACCATGGGAACTGTCACCGTGAAAAGTGTCACAAAGGGTCATATCACTATGGGTAATGTCACCACAGTATATTTCACAAAGAGCACTTTCACTGTGAGCATTGCGACCATGAGCACTATCACCATGAACACTGTCACCATGAGTAATGTCACCATGAGTACTATCACCATGAGCACTGTTTCCAGGGGCACTCTCACTATGGGCACTGTCGCCATGAGCACTGTCACTATGAGCACTGTCACCATGGACACTGTCACCATGGGCACTGTCACCATGGGAACTGTCACCGTTAAAAGTGTCACAAAGGATAATATCACTATGGGTAATGTCACCACAGTATATTTCACAAAGAGCACTTTCACTGTGAGCATTGTGACCATGAGCACTTTCACCATGAACACACTCCCCATGAGCACTGATTCCATGGGCACTGTCACCACGAGCACTGTCACCATGGGCATTGTCACCACGGGCACTATTACCATGATTGCGGTCAACATGGTGAATATAACCATGGACACTGTCACAACGGGCACTCTCACCATGAGCACTGTCACCGTGGGCACTGTCACCATGAGCACTCTAACCATGAGCACTATCAAAAGGGGAACTATCACTGTGATAATTGTCACCATGGGCACTGTCACCGTAGGCAATATAACCATGGGTACTGTCACCATGAGCACTGTCACCTTGGGAACCGTCACCATTGGTACTATTACCATGAGCACTATCACCATGAGCACGGTCTCCATGGGCATTTTCACCGAGATTGCGGTCACCATGGTGACTATAACCATCGGCACTCTCACAAAGGGCTTTATCACGAGGACTCTCACCATTAGCACTGACACCATGAGCACTGTTACCATGGGCACTGTCACCATGAGCCCTCTCACCAAGGGAACTGTCACCGTGAACTCTGTCCCAATGGGTACTATTACCATGCGTACTGTCAGCATGGTATATTTCACTAAGAGCATTATCACTGTGAGCATTGTGACCATGAGCACGGGCACCTTGAACACTGTGAGAAAGTACACTGGCTCCATGAACACTCTCACCATGAGCACTGTCACCATGGGCTCTGTCACCATCAGAACTGTCACCATGGGCACTGTCAGCATTGCCGCTGTCACCATGAGCACTGTCACCATGGGCCCATTTACCATGGGCACTATCAACTTGAGCATGGTCACCATGAGCACTTTCGCCATGGGCACTGTGACCATGAGCACTATCACCATGAGAACTGTCACCAAAGGCATTGTCATCATTGGAACTCTCACCATGGGCACTGTCACCATGAGCACTGTCACCATGGACACTGTCACCATGGGCACTGTCACCATGGGAACTGTCACCGTGAAAAGGGTCACAAAGGGTACTATCACTATGGGTACTGTCACCACAGTATATTTCACTAAGAGCACTTGCACTGTGAGCATTGTGACCATGAGCACTGTCACCATGAATACGGTCACTATGGGCACTATCACCATGAACACTGTTGCCAGGGGCACTCTCACTATGGGCACGGTCGCTAAGAGCACTTTCACCATTGCCACTGTTACCATGAGCACTGTCACCATGAGCACGGTCACCATGGGCACTATTTCTGTGATTGCGGTTACCATGGAGACTGTAGGCATGGGAATGTCACAATGGGCACCATCACAAAGGGCACTGTGACCATGAGCATTGTAACCATAGTCACTGTCACCAAGAGCACTGTCACATTGGGCAGTGTAACAATGGACCCTGTCACCATGGGCTCTGTCACCATGAGCAATGTCACCATGGGCAATGTTACCATGAGCACTACCACCATTAGAACTGTCACCATGGGCACTGTCCGCCTTGGAACTATCACCATGGGCTCTGTCACCATGAGCACTGTCACCATGATCACGGTCACCATGGCCACTCTAACTGTGATTGCGGTCAACATGGAGACTATAACCATGTGCAGTGTCACAAGAGGCAGTATCACCATGAGCACTGTCACCATGGACACTTTCACCATGGGCATTGTCACCATGGGCATTCTCAACATGGGTACTATCACCATGAGCAGTTTCACCATGGGCACTATCACCATGAGCACTGTTGCCATGGGCACTGTCGCCATGGGCACTCTCACTATGGGCACTGTCGCCATGAGCACTGTCACCATGGGCACTATTTCCGTGATTCCACTTACCATGGAGACTATAAGCATGGGAATGTCACAATGGGCACTATCACCATGAGCACTGTGAGCCTGGTCACTGTCACCATGAGCACTGTGACATTGGGCAGTGTCACAATGGAAACTGTCACCATGGGCACTGTCACCATGAGCACTATCAGCATGAGCAATGTCACCATGGCCACTTAACCATGAGCACTGTCACCATTGGCACTGTCACCATGAACACAGTCACCATGAACACTATTACCATGTGCATTGTCACCATGACCACAGTCACCATGAGCACTATTACCATGAGCATTGTCACCATGGGAATTGTCAACAGAGCACTGTCACCATGAGCACGGTCACCATGGGCATTATTACCGTGGTAGCGGTTACCATGGAGACTATAACCATGGGACTGTCACAATGGGCACTATCACCATGGGTACGGTTACGATGGGCACTATTACCGTGATTGCAGTGACCATGGAGATTATAACCATGGGACTCTCACATCGGGCACTATCAGCATGAGCACTCTCACCATGAGCACTGTTGCCATGGGCACTCTCAGTATGGGCACTGTCGCCATGAGCACTGTCACCATGGGCACTATTTCTGTGATTGCGGTTACCTTGGAGACTATAAGCATGGGAATATCACAATGGGCACTATTACAATGAGCACTGTGACCATGTGCATTGTGACCATAGTCATTGTCACCAAGAGCACTGTCACATTGGGCAGTGTAACAATGGACCCTTTCACCATGGATTCTGTCACCATGAGCAATGTCACCATGGGCACTGTCAGCATTGGAACTGTCACTATGGGCTCTGTCACCATGAGCACTGTCACCATGAGCAGTGTCACAATGAGCACGATCACCATGGGCACTATTTCCGTGGTTACGGTTACCATGGAGAATATAAGCATGGGAATGTCACAATGGGAACTATCACCAGGAGCACTGTGACCATGACCACTGTGACCATGGTCATTGTCACCATGAGCACTGTCGCCATGGGCACTGTCACCATGAGCACTATCACCATGGGCACTGTCACTATGAACAATATCAACATGAGAATTGTCACCATGGGCACTGTCAGCATTGCCACTATCACCATGGGCTCTGTCACCATGAGCACTGTCACCATGATCACGGTCACCATGGGCACTATTACTGTGATTGCGGTCACCATGGAGACTATAACTATGGGCAGTGTCACAATGGGCAGTATCACCATGAGCACTATCACAATGAGCACTGTCACCATGAGCACTGTCACCATGGACACTGTCACCATAGGCACTGTCACCATGGGAAGTGTCACCGTGAAATGTGTCACAAAGGGTAATACCACTATGGGTACTGTCACCACAGTATATTTCACAAAGAGCACTTTCACTGTGAGCATTGTGACCATGAGCACTATCACCATGAACACTGTCACCATGAGTACTGTCACCATGGGCACTATCACCATGAGCACTGTTGCCAGGGGCACTCTCACTATGTGCACTGTCGCCATGAGCACTGTCACTATGAGCACTGTCACCATGGGCACTGTTACCTTGAGCACTGTCTCCATGAGCACGGTCACCATGGGCACTATTTCCGTGATTGCGGTTACCATGGAGACTATAAGCATGGGAATGTCACAATGGGCACGATCACCATGAGCACTGTGACCATGTACACTGTCACCATGAGCACTGTCACATTGGGGAGTGTCACAGTGGGAACTATCACCATGGGCACTGTCAGCAAGAGCACTGTCACCATGAGCACTCTCAACATGAGCATTGTCACCATGGGCACATAACCATGAGCACTGTCACCAGTTGCACTGTCACCATGACCACAGTCACCATGAGCACTATTACCATGAGCATTGTCACCATGGGAATTGTCACCATGAGCACTGTCACCATGAGCACCTTCACCATGAGCAATGTTACTGTGGTAGCGGTCACCATGGAGCCTATAACCATGGGACTGTCACAATGGGCACTATCACCATGGGTATGGTTTAGGATGGGCACTATTACCATGATTGCCGTGACCATGGAGATTATAAGCAGGGGACTCTCACATCGGGCACTATCAGCATGAGCACAGTCACCATGGGCACTGTCACACTGAGCACTGTTACCATGGACACGATCACCATGAGCACTGTCACTGTGGACACTGTCACGATGGTAATTGTCACCATTAACACTATCACCATGAGCACGGTCACCGTGTGCACTCTAACAGTGATGGCGGTCACCATGGACAATATAAACATGGGCACTGTCACAATGGGCACTGTCGCCATGAGCACTGTCACTATGGGCACTGTCGCCATGAGCACTGTCACCATGAGCACTGTCACCATGAGCATGATCACCATGGACACTATTTCCGTGGTTACAGTTACCATGGAGAATATAAGCATGGGAATGTCACAATGGGAACTATCACTAGGAGCACTGTGACCATGACCAATGTGACCATGTCACATTGGGCAGTGTCACAATCGGGCCTGTCGCCATGGGCTCTGTCACCATGAGCACTGTCACCATGGGCACTGTCACCATGAGAACTATCACCATGGGCATTGTCACTATGAACAATATCACCATGAGAAATGTCACCATGGGCACTGTCACCATGTGCCCAGTCCCCATGGGAACTATCACTTTGATTGTGGTCACCATGGAGACTATAACCCTAGGCAGTGTCACAATGTGCAGAATCACCGTCAGCACTATCACAATGAGCACTGTCACCATGAGAAATCTTTCCATGAGCACGGTCACCATGAGCACTGTCACCATGAGCACTGTCACCATGGACACTGTCACCATGGGCACTGTCACCATGGGAACTGTCACCGTGAAAAGTTTCACAAAGGGTAATATCACTATGGGTAATGTCACCACAGTATATTTCACAAAGAGCACTTTCACTGTGAGCATTGTGACCATGAGCACTATCACCAAGAACACTGTCACCATGAGAACTGTCACCATGAGTACTATCACCATGAGAACTGTTTCCAAGGGCACTCTCACTATGGGCACTGTCGCCATGAGCACTGTCACTATGAGCACTGTCACCATGGGCACTGTTCCCATGAGCACTGTCACCATGAGCATGGTCACCATGGGCACTATTTCCATGATTGCGGTTACCTTGGATACTATAAGGATGGGAATGTCACAATGGGCACTATCACCATGAGAACTGTGAGCCTGGTCACTGTCACCATGAGCACTGTGACATTGGGCAGTGTCACAATGGAAAGTGTCACCATGGGCACTGGCACCATGAGCACTATCAGCATGAGCATTGTCACCATGGGCACTTAAGCATGAGCACTGTCACCATTGGCACTGTCACAATGACCACAGTCACCATGAACACTATTACCATGTGCATTGTCACCATGACCACAGTCACCATGAGCACTATTACCATGAGCATTGTCACCATGGGAATTGTCAACAGAGCACTGTCACCATGAGCACGGTCACCATGGGCATTATTACCGTGGTAGCGGTTACCATGGAGACTATAACCATGGGACTGTCACAATGGGCACTATCACCATGGGTACGGATACGATGGGCACTATTACCGTGATTGCAGTGACCATAGAGATTATAACCATGGGACTCTCACATCGGGCACTATCAGCATGAGCACTGTCACCATGGGCACTTTCACCCTGAGTACTGTCTCCATGGACACGATCACCATGAGCACTGTCACCGTGGCCACTGTCACCATGGTTAATGTCACCATTCGCACTATCACCATGAGCACGGTCACCGTGTGCACTATAACAGTGAATGTGGTCACCATGGACAGTATAAACATGGACACTGTCACAATGGGCACTGTCACCTTGAGAACTGTCACTATGGGCACTGTCGCCATGAGCACTGTAACCATGAGCACGATCACCATGGGCACTATTTCCGTGGTTGCGGTTACCATGGAGAATCTAAGCATGGGAATGTCACAATGGGAACTATCCCCAGGAGCACTGTGACCATGAGCACTGTGACCATGGTCATTGTCACCATGAGCACTGTCACATTGGGCAGTGTCACAATCGGCCCTATCACCATGGGCTCTGTCACCATGAGCACTGTCACCATGGGCACTCTCACCATGAGCACTACCACCATAGGCACTGTCACTATGAGCAATATCACCATGAGAACTGTCTCCATGGGCACTGTCAGCATTGCCACTGTCACCATGAGCACTGTCACCATGTGCCCAGTCACCATGTGCAGTATCACCATGAGCACTATCACAATGAGCACTGTCACCATGAGCACTGTCACCATGAGCATGATCACCATGGGCACTATTTCCGTGGTTCCGGTTACCATGGAGAATATAAGCATGGAATGTCACACTGGGAAATATCACCAGGAGCACAGTGACCATGGTCCTTGTCCCCATGAACACTGTCACATTGGGCAGTGTCACAATCGGCCCTATCACCATGGGCTCTGTCACCATGAGCACTGTCACCATGGGCACTCTCACCATGAGCACTACCACCATAGGTACTGTCACTATGAGCAATATCACCATGAGAACTGTCTCCATGGGCACTGTCAGCATGTGCCCAGTCACCATGGGCAGTATCACCATGAGCACTTTCACAATGGGCACTGTCACCATGAGCACTGTTTTCATGGGCACTGTCACCGTGAGCATTGTCACCATGATAACGGTGAAAATGGGCACTATTTCCGTGATTGCCGTCACCATGGAGATTATATCCATGCGAACTGTCACAGTGGACACTGTCACCATGGGCATTGTCACCATGGGCATTCTCACCATTGGTACTGTCACCATGAGCAGTTTCACCCTGGGCACTATCACCATGAGCACTGTTGCCATGGGCACTCTCACTATGGGCACTGTCGCCATGAGCACTGTCACCATGGGCACTATTTCCGTGATTCCACTTACCATGGAGACTATAAGTATGGGAATGTCACAATGGGAACTATTACAATGAGCACTGTGACCATGAGCATTGTGACCATAGTCACTGTCACCAAGAGCAATGTCACATTAGGCAGTGTAACAATGGACCCTGTCACCATGGGCTCTGTCACCATGAGCAATGTCACCATGGGCACTGTTACCATGAGCACTCTCACCATTAGAACTGTCACCATGAGCACTGTCACCATGATCACGTGCACCATGGGCAATATTACTGTGATTGCGGTCACCATGGAGACTATAACCATGGGCAGTGTCACAATCGGCAGTATCACCATGAGCACTATCACAATGAGCACTGTCACCATGAGCACTGTCACCATGGACACTGTCACCATGGGCACTGTCACCATGGGAACTGACACCGTGAAAAGAGTCACAAAGGGTACTATCACTATGGGTAATGTCACCACAGTATATTTCACTAAGAGCACTTTCACTGTCAGCATTGTGACCATGAGCACTATCACCATGAACAGTTTCACCATGAGTACTGTCACCATGGGCACTATCACCATGAGCACTGTTGCCAGGGGAACTCTCACTATGGGAACTGTCGCCATGAGCACTGTCACTGTGAGTACTGTCACCATGGGCACTGTTACCATGAGCACTCTCACCATTAGAACTGTCACCATGAGCACTGTCACCATGATCACGTGCACCATGGGCAATATTACTGTGATTGCGGTCACCATGGAGACTATAACCATGGGCAGTGTCACAATGGGCAGTATCACCATGAGCACTATCACAATGAGCACTGTCACCATGAGCACTGTCACCATGGACACTGTCACCATGGGCACTGTCACCATGGGAACTGACACCGTGAAAAGAGTCACAAAGGGTACTATCACTATGGGTAATGTCACCACAGTATATTTCACTAAGAGCACTTTCACTGTCAGCATTGTGACCATGAGCACTATCACCATGAACAGTTTCACCATGAGTACTGTCACCATGGGCACTATCACCATGAGCACTGTTGCCAGGGGAACTCTCACTATGGGAACTGTCGCCATGAGCACTGTCACTGTGAGTACTGTCACCATGGGCACTGTTACCATGAGAACTGTCACCATGGGCACGGTCACCATGGGCACTATTTCCGTGACTGTGGTTATCATGGAGAGTATATACATGGGAATGTCACAATGGGCACTATCCCCATGAGCACTGTGACCATGAGCAGTGTGACCATGGACACTGTTACCATGAGCACTGTCACATTGGGCAGTGTCACAGTGTGAACTGTCACCATGGGCACTGTCACCAAGAGCACTGTCACCATGAGCACTGTCAGCATGAGCAATGTCACCATGGGCACTTAACCAGGAGCACTGTCACCATTGGCACTGTCACCATGACCACAGTCACCATGAGCACTATTACCATGAGCATTGTCACCATGGGCACTGTCACCATGGGAACTGTCACCGTGAAAAGTGTCACAAAGGATAATATCACTATGGGTACTGTCACCACAGTATATTTCACAAAGAGCACTTTCACTGTGAGCATTGTGACCATGAGCACTATCACCATGAACACACTCCCCATGAGCACTGTTTCCATGGGCACTGTCACCACGAGCACTGTCACCATGGGCATTGTCACCACGGGCACTATTACCATGATTGCGGTCAACATGGTGAATATAACCATGGACACTGTCACAACGGGCACTCTCACCATGAGCACTGTCACCGTGGGCACTGTCACCATGAGCACTCTAACCATGAGCACTATCAAAAGGGGAACTATCACTGTGATAATTGTCACCATGGGCACTGTCACCGTAGGCAATATAACCATGGGTACTGTCACCATGAGCACTGTCACCTTGGGAACCGTCACCATTGGTACTATTACCATGAGCACTATCACCATGAGCACGGTCTCCATGGGCATTTTCACCGAGATTGCGGTCACCATGGTGACTATAACCATCGGCACTCTCACAAAGGGCTTTATCACGAGAACTATCACCATTAGCACTGTCACCATGAGCACTGTTACCATGGGCACTGTCACCATGAGCCCTCTCACCAAGGGAACTGTCACCATGAACTCTGTCCCAATGGGTACTATTACCATGCGTACTGTCAGCATGGTATATTTCACTAAGAGCATTATCACTGTGAGCATTGTGACCATGAGCACGGGCACCTTGAACACTGTTAGAAAGTACACTGGATCCATGAACACTCTCACCATGAGCACTGTCACCATGCGCTCTGTCACCATCAGAACTGTCACCAAGGGCACTGTCAGCATTGTCGCTGTCACCATGAGCACTGTCACCATGGGCCCATTTACCATGGGCACTATCAACTTGAGCATGGTCACCATGAGCACTTTCGCCATGGGCACTGTGACCATGAGCACTATCACCATGAGAACTGTCACCAAAGGCATTGTCATCATTGGAACTCTCACCATGGGCACTGTCACCATGAGCACTGTCACCATGGACACTGTCACCATGGGCACTGTCACCATGGGAACTGTCACCGTGAAAAGGGTCACAAAGGGTACTATCACTATGGGTACTGTCACCACAGTATATTTCACTAAGAGCACTTGCACTGTGAGCATTGTGACCATGAGCACTATCACCATGAATACTGTCACTATGGGCACTATCACCATGAACACTGTTGACAGGGGCACTCTCACTATGGGCACGGTCGCCAAGAGCACTTTCACCATTGCCACTGTTACCATGAGCACTGTCACCATGAGCAC
>NW_026711794.1:0-37538 GCF_026419965.1 Kogia breviceps
AAGCTCAGCTAAAGGCAATGAATAGCAGAATGCATAATGCAGAAGAATAAATAAATGATCTGAAAGATAGAATAATGGAAATCACCCAATCGGAACAGCAGACAGAAGACCAAATGAAGCCAGGTTCTCTCTTTCTTTTTCCTATGGCCACGCTGTGCGGCATTGCGGCATCTTACTCTCCCCCAAACAGGGTTCGAACCTGCCCCCCCCCCCCTGCGGTGGAAGTGTGGAGTTGCAACCACTGGACCGCCAGGGAATGGAGCTGGAGGCATCAGGCTCCCTGACTTCAGACTATACTACAAAGCTCCAGTAATCAATACAGTATTGTACTGGCACAGAAACAGAAATAGAGATCAAGGGAACAGGAGAGAAAGCCCAGAGATAAGCCCACGCACATACAGTCACCTTATCTTTGGTAAAGGGGGCAAGAATATACAATGGAGAAAAGACAGCCTCTTCAGTAAGCGGTGCTGGGAAAACGGGACAGCTACAATGTAAAAGAAGGAAATTAGAACACTCCTTAACACCATACACAAAAGTACACTCAAAATGGATGAAAGACCTAAATGTAAGGCCAGACACTATCAAACTCTCAGAGGAAAACATAGGCAGAACACTCTAAGAGGAAAATCACAGCAAGATCCTCTCTGACCCACCTCCTAGAGAAAGGGAAAGAAAAACAAAAATCAACAAATGGGACCTAATGAAACTTAAAAGCTTTTGCACAGCAAAGGAAACCAACAACAAGACGAAAAGTCAACCCTCAGAAGGGGAGAAAATGTTTGCAAATGAAGCAACTGACAAAGGATTAATCTCCAAAATCTACAAGCAGCTCAGGCAGCTCACTATCAAAACAACAAACAACCCAATCCAAAACTGGGCAGAAGACCTAAGTAGACATTTCTCCAAAGGAGATATGCAGATTGCCAAGAAACACATGAAAGGATGCTCAACGTCATTAATCGTTAGAGAAATGCAAATCAAAACTACAATGAGATATCACATTTCACACGGGTCAGAAAGGCCATCATCAAAAAATCTACAAACAAGAAATTCCAGAGAGGGTGTGGAGAAAAGGGAACCCTCTTGCACCGTTGGTGGGAATGTAAATTGATACAGCCACTATAGACAACCGTATAGAGGTTCCTTAAAAAATTAAGAATAGAACTACCATACGACCCGGCAATCCCACTACTGGGCATATACCCTGAGAAAACCATAATTCAAAAAGCGTCATGTACCACAACGTTCATTGCAGCTGTATTGACAATATCCAGGACATGGAAGCAACCTAAGTGTCCATGGACAGATGAATGGATAAGGAAGATGTAGCAAAAATATATACACTGGAATATTACTCAGCCATAAACAGAAACGAAATTGAGTTATTTCTAGTGATGTGGATGGACGTAGAGCTTGTCATACAGACTGAAGTAAGTCAGAAAGAGGAAAACAAATACCATATGCTAACACATATATAGGGAATCTAAAAAATACCAAAATGGTCACGAAGAACCTACGGGCAAGAGGGCAATAAAGACGCAGACCTACCAGAGAATGGACTTGAGGACACGGGGAGCGGGTAGGGTAAGCTGGGACAAAGTGAGAGAGTGGCATGGACATATATACACCACCAAATGTAAAACAGATAGCTAGTGGGAAGCAGGTACACAGCACAGGAGGATCAGCTCGGTGCTTTATGACCACCTGGAAGGGTGGGATAGAGAGGGTGCGAGGGAGGTAGACGCAAGGGGCAGGAGATATGGGGATATACGTATATGCATAACTGATTCACTTTGTTGTAAAGCAGAAAGTAACACACCACTGTAAAGCAATTATACTCCAATAAAGATGTTAAAAAAAATTCTCACACGAACAGAAACTAAAAAAATACAGCAATACTAAACCTATGTTCAAAGGAACATTGAAAGGTCTTTTCTAAATAGAAAACAACAGGAACCTAGAGGAATGGTAAAGTCACAATAGGAAAGGTAAATACATAAAAGGATTGAAGTTCACTTAAATAAGCCCGTGTATAGACTAAAAAATAATCAGAAAAACACTTCTGAAAGTGGTCTTAACGACAATGAACAGGAAAAGGATCAACATGAAGATGTAAAATAGCACATCAAAATCACAAAATGTGGGGAAGGAGAGTAAGAGGACACACATCTTTTAGAATGGGTTTGAGCTTATATGACTATCAGGCGAAAGCAAATGGATACGGCTACGGGGTTAACAGACCTGAAAACCAGGGCAACCGCAAATCAAAAGCACACCATAGATTCGCAAAAACCCAAAAGAAAGGAACTCAAGCATAACAGAAAAGAAAACCATCAAACCACAAAAGCAAAAACAAAAAGAAGAACCAAACAAGAAATGCAAAAGCAACTGGAAAACAAGCTTGAAAGTGGGAATACATACATAGCCACAGTTAATTTAAATGTCAATGGACTAAGTGCTCCAATCAACACACAGAGTGGCAGATTGGACGATAAAACAAGAACCTACAATATGCTGCCGACAAGAGACCCAGTGTAGGGCAAAGGACTCGTACAGACTGAAAGTGAGGGGATGGAAAAAGAGATTTCACGCACAGGGAAATGAGAAATACATCAGACAAAGTACACTCTAAAACAAAGGCCATAAGGAAAGAGAAAGGACACTATATAATGATGAAAGGATCCACACAAGAAGAGGATGTCACACTCGTTAACATATATGCATCCAATAAGACCACCGAAAAACAAATACTAACACAGGAGTAGAAGGATGTGGAGCTCATCTCCTCCCACAAATACGTCAACAATACATCTCTATGTGCAACAATTCTCACAGAGTATGTCCTGAATGCTGGCAGAAGACCTCGGACTTCTGAAAGGGCCACAAGGATCTCCAGGTGGCAGGATAGGATACCAGAAAAAAGAGGCAGAGAAAGAAGGGAATCGGGACACGGCCTGCGCCCCTGCGAGAGAGCTGTGAAGAGGGAAAGTTTCCCACACCCTGAGGAGCCCCATCACTGGCGGGAGATCAGCCAGGATGGAGGGGGGCCTTGAGAACCTCGGAGGCTAGTGCAGCAACTGGTATGCAGAACAGACAGAGACCGGCACACGTGGTCCCTGCCACAGCCCTGTGCCCCCCGGATGGAGACACGTGTCCACTGGTGCAGGGAGGGGCTGGGTGCTTGAAGCTCGAGCTTTGGGGGCAGACCCAGAGGAGGAGGGACTGGGGTTGCCTGCACGGAGACAGCCTGAAGGGGCAGGAGTGTGGTGAGGGTGCAACCAGAGGTATACAGAGACGGAGCCCGGGCCTGCCATAGAGTCGAGGCTTCATCGTTGGAGGGCGCGAGGGGAAGTTTCGGTCCTCCGTAGCGGCCTCTTTCTCCACATGCATGATGTTAGCCAACAGGGCACGCCCTCTGCAGACTCTGGGACTGGGCCACTGCCACCTTGGCCTCCTGGGTCAGGCGCCAGACACTGACACTGACACCCGCTCCGGGAGCGGGTACCGGCTGCCGCATCTCCACACCCCTCATCAAGGGGATAATGCCGAGCACACAACGAGGAACGAGGCAGCAGTCATCCATACTCAAAACAGCTCTTGCCCCCAAAATATTAAACTCACATAAGCTACACAGGGACATTCTCACATAAAAATAGCCCCCCAAGACCACAGTAGATGATCGCTTCTCCTAAACTCACAGACTCAGAGAAATATAAGTAAAATGAAGAAGTAGAGGGACCACTCCCAGTTAAAAGCCCAAGAGAATCCCCTCTGAAGGAACAAACGTGGAAACAGAACTCTTCAGTTCTAAGACACACTGAGTTCAAAAAGGAGATAATGAAAATACTGAAGGAACAAACAAGGGCTATAAACAATTGCACATGCCTGTAAAAAGGACCTAGAAACTATCAGGAGGAGCCAAGAAAAATCAGAAAATTCACTTGCCAAAATGAAAGCTCAGCTAAAGGCAATGAATAGCAGAATGCATAATGCAGAAGAATAAATAAATGATCTGAAAGATAGAATAATGGAAATCACCCAATCGGAACAGCAGACAGAAGACCAAATGAAGCCCAGGTTCTCTCTTTCTTTTTCCTTTGGCCACGCTGTGCGGCATGCGGCATCTTACTTCCCCAAACAGGGTTCGAACCTGCCCCCCCCCCCCCTGCGGTGGAAGTGTGGAGTTGCAACCACTGGACCGCCAGGGAATGGAGCTGGAGGCATCAGGCTCCCTGACTTCAGACTATACTACAAAGCTCCAGTAATCAATACAGTATGGTACTGGCACAGAAACAGAAATAGAGATCAAGGGAACAGGAGAGAAAGCCCAGAGATAAGCCCACGCACATACAGTCACCTTATCTTTGGTAAAGGGGGCAAGAATATACAATGGAGAAAAGACAGCCTCTTCAGTAAGCGGTGCTGGGAAAACGGGACAGCTACAATGTAAAAGAAGGAAATTAGAACACTCCTTAACACCATACACAAAAGTACACTCAAAATGGATGAAAGACCTAAATGTAAGGCCAGACACTATCAAACTCTCAGAGGAAAACATAGGCAGAACACTCTAAGAGGAAAATCACAGCAAGATCCTCTCTGACCCACCTCCTAGAGAAAGGGAAAGAAAAACAAAAATCAACAAATGGGACCTAATGAAACTTAAAAGCTTTTGCACAGCAAAGGAAACCAACAACAAGACGAAAAGTCAACCCTCAGAAGGGGAGAAAATGTTTGCAAATGAAGCAACTGACAAAGGATTAATCTCCAAAATCTACAAGCAGCTCAGGCAGCTCACTATCAAAACAACAAACAACCCAATCCAAAACTGGGCAGAAGACCTAAGTAGACATTTCTCCAAAGGAGATATGCAGATTGCCAAGAAACACATGAAAGGATGCTCAACGTCATTAATCGTTAGAGAAATGCAAATCAAAACTACAATGAGATATCACATTTCACACGGGTCAGAAAGGCCATCATCAAAAAATCTACAAACAAGAAATTCCAGAGAGGGTGTGGAGAAAAGGGAACCCTCTTGCACCGTTGGTGGGAATGTAAATTGATACAGCCACTATAGACAACCGTATAGAGGTTCCTTAAAAAATTAAGAATAGAACTACCATACGACCCGGCAATCCCACTACTGGGCATATACCCTGAGAAAACCATAATTCAAAAAGCGTCATGTACCACAACGTTCATTGCAGCTGTATTGACAATATCCAGGACATGGAAGCAACCTAAGTGTCCATGGACAGATGAATGGATAAGGAAGATGTAGCAAAAATATATACACTGGAATATTACTCAGCCATAAACAGAAACGAAATTGAGTTATTTCTAGTGATGTGGATGGACGTAGAGCTTGTCATACAGACTGAAGTAAGTCAGAAAGAGGAAAACAAATACCATATGCTAACACATATATAGGGAATCTAAAAAATACCAAAATGGTCACGAAGAACCTACGGGCAAGAGGGCAATAAAGACGCAGACCTACCAGAGAATGGACTTGAGGACACGGGGAGCGGGTAGGGTAAGCTGGGACAAAGTGAGAGAGTGGCATGGACATATATACACCACCAAATGTAAAACAGATAGCTAGTGGGAAGCAGGTACACAGCACAGGAGGATCAGCTCGGTGCTTTATGACCACCTGGAAGGGTGGGATAGAGAGGGTGCGAGGGAGGTAGACGCAAGGGGCAGGAGATATGGGGATATACGTATATGCATAACTGATTCACTTTGTTGTAAAGCAGAAAGTAACACACCACTGTAAAGCAATTATACTCCAATAAAGATGTTAAAAAAAATTCTCACACGAACAGAAACTAAAAAAATACAGCAATACTAAACCTATGTTCAAAGGAACATTGAAAGGTCTTTTCTAAATAGAAAACAACAGGAACCTAGAGGAATGGTAAAGTCACAATAGGAAAGGTAAATACATAAAAGGATTGAAGTTCACTTAAATAAGCCCGTGTATAGACTAAAAAATAATCAGAAAAACACTTCTGAAAGTGGTCTTAACGACAATGAACAGGAAAAGGATCAACATGAAGATGTAAAATAGCACATCAAAATCACAAAATGTGGGGAAGGAGAGTAAGAGGACACACATCTTTTAGAATGGGTTTGAGCTTATATGACTATCAGGCGAAAGCAAATGGATACGGCTACGGGGTTAACAGACCTGAAAACCAGGGCAACCGCAAATCAAAAGCACACCATAGATTCGCAAAAACCCAAAAGAAAGGAACTCAAGCATAACAGAAAAGAAAACCATCAAACCACAAAAGCAAAAACAAAAAGAAGAACCAAACAAGAAATGCAAAAGCAACTGGAAAACAAGCTTGAAAGTGGGAATACATACATAGCCACAGTTAATTTAAATGTCAATGGACTAAGTGCTCCAATCAACACACAGAGTGGCAGATTGGACGATAAAACAAGAACCTACAATATGCTGCCGACAAGAGACCCAGTGTAGGGCAAAGGACTCGTACAGACTGAAAGTGAGGGGATGGAAAAAGAGATTTCACGCACAGGGAAATGAGAAATACATCAGACAAAGTACACTCTAAAACAAAGGCCATAAGGAAAGAGAAAGGACACTATATAATGATGAAAGGATCCACACAAGAAGAGGATGTCACACTCGTTAACATATATGCATCCAATAAGACCACCGAAAAACAAATACTAACACAGGAGTAGAAGGATGTGGAGCTCATCTCCTCCCACAAATACGTCAACAATACATCTCTATGTGCAACAATTCTCACAGAGTATGTCCTGAATGCTGGCAGAAGACCTCGGACTTCTGAAAGGGCCACAAGGATCTCCAGGTGGCAGGATAGGATACCAGAAAAAAGAGGCAGAGAAAGAAGGGAATCGGGACACGGCCTGCGCCCCTGCGAGAGAGCTGTGAAGAGGGAAAGTTTCCCACACCCTGAGGAGCCCCATCACTGGCGGGAGATCAGCCAGGATGGAGGGGGGCCTTGAGAACCTCGGAGGCTAGTGCAGCAACTGGTATGCAGAACAGACAGAGACCGGCACACGTGGTCCCTGCCACAGCCCTGTGCCCCCCGGATGGAGACACGTGTCCACTGGTGCAGGGAGGGGCTGGGTGCTTGAAGCTCGAGCTTTGGGGGCAGACCCAGAGGAGGAGGGACTGGGGTTGCCTGCACGGAGACAGCCTGAAGGGGCAGGAGTGTGGTGAGGGTGCAACCAGAGGTATACAGAGACGGAGCCCGGGCCTGCCATAGAGTCGAGGCTTCATCGTTGGAGGGCGCGAGGGGAAGTTTCGGTCCTCCGTAGCGGCCTCTTTCTCCACATGCATGATGTTAGCCAACAGGGCACGCCCTCTGCAGACTCTGGGACTGGGCCACTGCCACCTTGGCCTCCTGGGTCAGGCGCCAGACACTGACACTGACACCCGCTCCGGGAGCGGGTACCGGCTGCCGCATCTCCACACCCCTCATCAAGGGGATAATGCCGAGCACACAACGAGGAACGAGGCAGCAGTCATCCATACTCAAAACAGCTCTTGCCCCCAAAATATTAAACTCACATAAGCTACACAGGGACATTCTCACATAAAAATAGCCCCCCAAGACCACAGTAGATGATCGCTTCTCCTAAACTCACAGACTCAGAGAAATATAAGTAAAATGAAGAAGTAGAGGGACCACTCCCAGTTAAAAGCCCAAGAGAATCCCCTCTGAAGGAACAAACGTGGAAACAGAACTCTTCAGTTCTAAGACACACTGAGTTCAAAAAGGAGATAATGAAAATACTGAAGGAACAAACAAGGGCTATAAACAATTGCACATGCCTGTAAAAAGGACCTAGAAACTATCAGGAGGAGCCAAGAAAAATCAGAAAATTCACTTGCCAAAATGAAAGCTCAGCTAAAGGCAATGAATAGCAGAATGCATAATGCAGAAGAATAAATAAATGATCTGAAAGATAGAATAATGGAAATCACCCAATCGGAACAGCAGACAGAAGACCAAATGAAGCCCAGGTTCTCTCTTTCTTTTTCCTTTGGCCACGCTGTGCGGCATGCGGCATCTTACTTCCCCAAACAGGGTTCGAACCTGCCCCCCCCCCCCCTGCGGTGGAAGTGTGGAGTTGCAACCACTGGACCGCCAGGGAATGGAGCTGGAGGCATCAGGCTCCCTGACTTCAGACTATACTACAAAGCTCCAGTAATCAATACAGTATGGTACTGGCACAGAAACAGAAATAGAGATCAAGGGAACAGGAGAGAAAGCCCAGAGATAAGCCCACGCACATACAGTCACCTTATCTTTGGTAAAGGGGGCAAGAATATACAATGGAGAAAAGACAGCCTCTTCAGTAAGCGGTGCTGGGAAAACGGGACAGCTACAATGTAAAAGAAGGAAATTAGAACACTCCTTAACACCATACACAAAAGTACACTCAAAATGGATGAAAGACCTAAATGTAAGGCCAGACACTATCAAACTCTCAGAGGAAAACATAGGCAGAACACTCTAAGAGGAAAATCACAGCAAGATCCTCTCTGACCCACCTCCTAGAGAAAGGGAAAGAAAAACAAAAATCAACAAATGGGACCTAATGAAACTTAAAAGCTTTTGCACAGCAAAGGAAACCAACAACAAGACGAAAAGTCAACCCTCAGAAGGGGAGAAAATGTTTGCAAATGAAGCAACTGACAAAGGATTAATCTCCAAAATCTACAAGCAGCTCAGGCAGCTCACTATCAAAACAACAAACAACCCAATCCAAAACTGGGCAGAAGACCTAAGTAGACATTTCTCCAAAGGAGATATGCAGATTGCCAAGAAACACATGAAAGGATGCTCAACGTCATTAATCGTTAGAGAAATGCAAATCAAAACTACAATGAGATATCACATTTCACACGGGTCAGAAAGGCCATCATCAAAAAATCTACAAACAAGAAATTCCAGAGAGGGTGTGGAGAAAAGGGAACCCTCTTGCACCGTTGGTGGGAATGTAAATTGATACAGCCACTATAGACAACCGTATAGAGGTTCCTTAAAAAATTAAGAATAGAACTACCATACGACCCGGCAATCCCACTACTGGGCATATACCCTGAGAAAACCATAATTCAAAAAGCGTCATGTACCACAACGTTCATTGCAGCTGTATTGACAATATCCAGGACATGGAAGCAACCTAAGTGTCCATGGACAGATGAATGGATAAGGAAGATGTAGCAAAAATATATACACTGGAATATTACTCAGCCATAAACAGAAACGAAATTGAGTTATTTCTAGTGATGTGGATGGACGTAGAGCTTGTCATACAGACTGAAGTAAGTCAGAAAGAGGAAAACAAATACCATATGCTAACACATATATAGGGAATCTAAAAAATACCAAAATGGTCACGAAGAACCTACGGGCAAGAGGGCAATAAAGACGCAGACCTACCAGAGAATGGACTTGAGGACACGGGGAGCGGGTAGGGTAAGCTGGGACAAAGTGAGAGAGTGGCATGGACATATATACACCACCAAATGTAAAACAGATAGCTAGTGGGAAGCAGGTACACAGCACAGGAGGATCAGCTCGGTGCTTTATGACCACCTGGAAGGGTGGGATAGAGAGGGTGCGAGGGAGGTAGACGCAAGGGGCAGGAGATATGGGGATATACGTATATGCATAACTGATTCACTTTGTTGTAAAGCAGAAAGTAACACACCACTGTAAAGCAATTATACTCCAATAAAGATGTTAAAAAAAATTCTCACACGAACAGAAACTAAAAAAATACAGCAATACTAAACCTATGTTCAAAGGAACATTGAAAGGTCTTTTCTAAATAGAAAACAACAGGAACCTAGAGGAATGGTAAAGTCACAATAGGAAAGGTAAATACATAAAAGGATTGAAGTTCACTTAAATAAGCCCGTGTATAGACTAAAAAATAATCAGAAAAACACTTCTGAAAGTGGTCTTAACGACAATGAACAGGAAAAGGATCAACATGAAGATGTAAAATAGCACATCAAAATCACAAAATGTGGGGAAGGAGAGTAAGAGGACACACATCTTTTAGAATGGGTTTGAGCTTATATGACTATCAGGCGAAAGCAAATGGATACGGCTACGGGGTTAACAGACCTGAAAACCAGGGCAACCGCAAATCAAAAGCACACCATAGATTCGCAAAAACCCAAAAGAAAGGAACTCAAGCATAACAGAAAAGAAAACCATCAAACCACAAAAGCAAAAACAAAAAGAAGAACCAAACAAGAAATGCAAAAGCAACTGGAAAACAAGCTTGAAAGTGGGAATACATACATAGCCACAGTTAATTTAAATGTCAATGGACTAAGTGCTCCAATCAACACACAGAGTGGCAGATTGGACGATAAAACAAGAACCTACAATATGCTGCCGACAAGAGACCCAGTGTAGGGCAAAGGACTCGTACAGACTGAAAGTGAGGGGATGGAAAAAGAGATTTCACGCACAGGGAAATGAGAAATACATCAGACAAAGTACACTCTAAAACAAAGGCCATAAGGAAAGAGAAAGGACACTATATAATGATGAAAGGATCCACACAAGAAGAGGATGTCACACTCGTTAACATATATGCATCCAATAAGACCACCGAAAAACAAATACTAACACAGGAGTAGAAGGATGTGGAGCTCATCTCCTCCCACAAATACGTCAACAATACATCTCTATGTGCAACAATTCTCACAGAGTATGTCCTGAATGCTGGCAGAAGACCTCGGACTTCTGAAAGGGCCACAAGGATCTCCAGGTGGCAGGATAGGATACCAGAAAAAAGAGGCAGAGAAAGAAGGGAATCGGGACACGGCCTGCGCCCCTGCGAGAGAGCTGTGAAGAGGGAAAGTTTCCCACACCCTGAGGAGCCCCATCACTGGCGGGAGATCAGCCAGGATGGAGGGGGGCCTTGAGAACCTCGGAGGCTAGTGCAGCAACTGGTATGCAGAACAGACAGAGACCGGCACACGTGGTCCCTGCCACAGCCCTGTGCCCCCCGGATGGAGACACGTGTCCACTGGTGCAGGGAGGGGCTGGGTGCTTGAAGCTCGAGCTTTGGGGGCAGACCCAGAGGAGGAGGGACTGGGGTTGCCTGCACGGAGACAGCCTGAAGGGGCAGGAGTGTGGTGAGGGTGCAACCAGAGGTATACAGAGACGGAGCCCGGGCCTGCCATAGAGTCGAGGCTTCATCGTTGGAGGGCGCGAGGGGAAGTTTCGGTCCTCCGTAGCGGCCTCTTTCTCCACATGCATGATGTTAGCCAACAGGGCACGCCCTCTGCAGACTCTGGGACTGGGCCACTGCCACCTTGGCCTCCTGGGTCAGGCGCCAGACACTGACACTGACACCCGCTCCGGGAGCGGGTACCGGCTGCCGCATCTCCACACCCCTCATCAAGGGGATAATGCCGAGCACACAACGAGGAACGAGGCAGCAGTCATCCATACTCAAAACAGCTCTTGCCCCCAAAATATTAAACTCACATAAGCTACACAGGGACATTCTCACATAAAAATAGCCCCCCAAGACCACAGTAGATGATCGCTTCTCCTAAACTCACAGACTCAGAGAAATATAAGTAAAATGAAGAAGTAGAGGGACCACTCCCAGTTAAAAGCCCAAGAGAATCCCCTCTGAAGGAACAAACGTGGAAACAGAACTCTTCAGTTCTAAGACACACTGAGTTCAAAAAGGAGATAATGAAAATACTGAAGGAACAAACAAGGGCTATAAACAATTGCACATGCCTGTAAAAAGGACCTAGAAACTATCAGGAGGAGCCAAGAAAAATCAGAAAATTCACTTGCCAAAATGAAAGCTCAGCTAAAGGCAATGAATAGCAGAATGCATAATGCAGAAGAATAAATAAATGATCTGAAAGATAGAATAATGGAAATCACCCAATCGGAACAGCAGACAGAAGACCAAATGAAGCCCAGGTTCTCTCTTTCTTTTTCCTTTGGCCACGCTGTGCGGCATGCGGCATCTTACTTCCCCAAACAGGGTTCGAACCTGCCCCCCCCCCCCCTGCGGTGGAAGTGTGGAGTTGCAACCACTGGACCGCCAGGGAATGGAGCTGGAGGCATCAGGCTCCCTGACTTCAGACTATACTACAAAGCTCCAGTAATCAATACAGTATGGTACTGGCACAGAAACAGAAATAGAGATCAAGGGAACAGGAGAGAAAGCCCAGAGATAAGCCCACGCACATACAGTCACCTTATCTTTGGTAAAGGGGGCAAGAATATACAATGGAGAAAAGACAGCCTCTTCAGTAAGCGGTGCTGGGAAAACGGGACAGCTACAATGTAAAAGAAGGAAATTAGAACACTCCTTAACACCATACACAAAAGTACACTCAAAATGGATGAAAGACCTAAATGTAAGGCCAGACACTATCAAACTCTCAGAGGAAAACATAGGCAGAACACTCTAAGAGGAAAATCACAGCAAGATCCTCTCTGACCCACCTCCTAGAGAAAGGGAAAGAAAAACAAAAATCAACAAATGGGACCTAATGAAACTTAAAAGCTTTTGCACAGCAAAGGAAACCAACAACAAGACGAAAAGTCAACCCTCAGAAGGGGAGAAAATGTTTGCAAATGAAGCAACTGACAAAGGATTAATCTCCAAAATCTACAAGCAGCTCAGGCAGCTCACTATCAAAACAACAAACAACCCAATCCAAAACTGGGCAGAAGACCTAAGTAGACATTTCTCCAAAGGAGATATGCAGATTGCCAAGAAACACATGAAAGGATGCTCAACGTCATTAATCGTTAGAGAAATGCAAATCAAAACTACAATGAGATATCACATTTCACACGGGTCAGAAAGGCCATCATCAAAAAATCTACAAACAAGAAATTCCAGAGAGGGTGTGGAGAAAAGGGAACCCTCTTGCACCGTTGGTGGGAATGTAAATTGATACAGCCACTATAGACAACCGTATAGAGGTTCCTTAAAAAATTAAGAATAGAACTACCATACGACCCGGCAATCCCACTACTGGGCATATACCCTGAGAAAACCATAATTCAAAAAGCGTCATGTACCACAACGTTCATTGCAGCTGTATTGACAATATCCAGGACATGGAAGCAACCTAAGTGTCCATGGACAGATGAATGGATAAGGAAGATGTAGCAAAAATATATACACTGGAATATTACTCAGCCATAAACAGAAACGAAATTGAGTTATTTCTAGTGATGTGGATGGACGTAGAGCTTGTCATACAGACTGAAGTAAGTCAGAAAGAGGAAAACAAATACCATATGCTAACACATATATAGGGAATCTAAAAAATACCAAAATGGTCACGAAGAACCTACGGGCAAGAGGGCAATAAAGACGCAGACCTACCAGAGAATGGACTTGAGGACACGGGGAGCGGGTAGGGTAAGCTGGGACAAAGTGAGAGAGTGGCATGGACATATATACACCACCAAATGTAAAACAGATAGCTAGTGGGAAGCAGGTACACAGCACAGGAGGATCAGCTCGGTGCTTTATGACCACCTGGAAGGGTGGGATAGAGAGGGTGCGAGGGAGGTAGACGCAAGGGGCAGGAGATATGGGGATATACGTATATGCATAACTGATTCACTTTGTTCTAAAGCAGAAAGTAACACACCACTGTAAAGCAATTATACTCCAATAAAGATGTTAAAAAAAATTCTCACACGAACAGAAACTAAAAAAATACAGCAATACTAAACCTATGTTCAAAGGAACATTGAAAGGTCTTTTCTAAATAGAAAACAACAGGAACCTAGAGGAATGGTAAAGTCACAATAGGAAAGGTAAATACATAAAAGGATTGAAGTTCACTTAAATAAGCCCGTGTATAGACTAAAAAATAATCAGAAAAACACTTCTGAAAGTGGTCTTAACGACAATGAACAGGAAAAGGATCAACATGAAGATGTAAAATAGCACATCAAAATCACAAAATGTGGGGAAGGAGAGTAAGAGGACACACATCTTTTAGAATGGGTTTGAGCTTATATGACTATCAGGCGAAAGCAAATGGATACGGCTACGGGGTTAACAGACCTGAAAACCAGGGCAACCGCAAATCAAAAGCACACCATAGATTCGCAAAAACCCAAAAGAAAGGAACTCAAGCATAACAGAAAAGAAAACCATCAAACCACAAAAGCAAAAACAAAAAGAAGAACCAAACAAGAAATGCAAAAGCAACTGGAAAACAAGCTTGAAAGTGGGAATACATACATAGCCACAGTTAATTTAAATGTCAATGGACTAAGTGCTCCAATCAACACACAGAGTGGCAGATTGGACGATAAAACAAGAACCTACAATATGCTGCCGACAAGAGACCCAGTGTAGGGCAAAGGACTCGTACAGACTGAAAGTGAGGGGATGGAAAAAGAGATTTCACGCACAGGGAAATGAGAAATACATCAGACAAAGTACACTCTAAAACAAAGGCCATAAGGAAAGAGAAAGGACACTATATAATGATGAAAGGATCCACACAAGAAGAGGATGTCACACTCGTTAACATATATGCATCCAATAAGACCACCGAAAAACAAATACTAACACAGGAGTAGAAGGATGTGGAGCTCATCTCCTCCCACAAATACGTCAACAATACATCTCTATGTGCAACAATTCTCACAGAGTATGTCCTGAATGCTGGCAGAAGACCTCGGACTTCTGAAAGGGCCACAAGGATCTCCAGGTGGCAGGATAGGATACCAGAAAAAAGAGGCAGAGAAAGAAGGGAATCGGGACACGGCCTGCGCCCCTGCGAGAGAGCTGTGAAGAGGGAAAGTTTCCCACACCCTGAGGAGCCCCATCACTGGCGGGAGATCAGCCAGGATGGAGGGGGGCCTTGAGAACCTCGGAGGCTAGTGCAGCAACTGGTATGCAGAACAGACAGAGACCGGCACACGTGGTCCCTGCCACAGCCCTGTGCCCCCCGGATGGAGACACGTGTCCACTGGTGCAGGGAGGGGCTGGGTGCTTGAAGCTCGAGCTTTGGGGGCAGACCCAGAGGAGGAGGGACTGGGGTTGCCTGCACGGAGACAGCCTGAAGGGGCAGGAGTGTGGTGAGGGTGCAACCAGAGGTATACAGAGACGGAGCCCGGGCCTGCCATAGAGTCGAGGCTTCATCGTTGGAGGGCGCGAGGGGAAGTTTCGGTCCTCCGTAGCGGCCTCTTTCTCCACATGCATGATGTTAGCCAACAGGGCACGCCCTCTGCAGACTCTGGGACTGGGCCACTGCCACCTTGGCCTCCTGGGTCAGGCGCCAGACACTGACACTGACACCCGCTCCGGGAGCGGGTACCGGCTGCCGCATCTCCACACCCCTCATCAAGGGGATAATGCCGAGCACACAACGAGGAACGAGGCAGCAGTCATCCATACTCAAAACAGCTCTTGCCCCCAAAATATTAAACTCACATAAGCTACACAGGGACATTCTCACATAAAAATAGCCCCCCAAGACCACAGTAGATGATCGCTTCTCCTAAACTCACAGACTCAGAGAAATATAAGTAAAATGAAGAAGTAGAGGGACCACTCCCAGTTAAAAGCCCAAGAGAATCCCCTCTGAAGGAACAAACGTGGAAACAGAACTCTTCAGTTCTAAGACACACTGAGTTCAAAAAGGAGATAATGAAAATACTGAAGGAACAAACAAGGGCTATAAACAATTGCACATGCCTGTAAAAAGGACCTAGAAACTATCAGGAGGAGCCAAGAAAAATCAGAAAATTCACTTGCCAAAATGAAAGCTCAGCTAAAGGCAATGAATAGCAGAATGCATAATGCAGAAGAATAAATAAATGATCTGAAAGATAGAATAATGGAAATCACCCAATCGGAACAGCAGACAGAAGACCAAATGAAGCCCAGGTTCTCTCTTTCTTTTTCCTTTGGCCACGCTGTGCGGCATGCGGCATCTTACTTCCCCAAACAGGGTTCGAACCTGCCCCCCCCCCCCCTGCGGTGGAAGTGTGGAGTTGCAACCACTGGACCGCCAGGGAATGGAGCTGGAGGCATCAGGCTCCCTGACTTCAGACTATACTACAAAGCTCCAGTAATCAATACAGTATGGTACTGGCACAGAAACAGAAATAGAGATCAAGGGAACAGGAGAGAAAGCCCAGAGATAAGCCCACGCACATACAGTCACCTTATCTTTGGTAAAGGGGGCAAGAATATACAATGGAGAAAAGACAGCCTCTTCAGTAAGCGGTGCTGGGAAAACGGGACAGCTACAATGTAAAAGAAGGAAATTAGAACACTCCTTAACACCATACACAAAAGTACACTCAAAATGGATGAAAGACCTAAATGTAAGGCCAGACACTATCAAACTCTCAGAGGAAAACATAGGCAGAACACTCTAAGAGGAAAATCACAGCAAGATCCTCTCTGACCCACCTCCTAGAGAAAGGGAAAGAAAAACAAAAATCAACAAATGGGACCTAATGAAACTTAAAAGCTTTTGCACAGCAAAGGAAACCAACAACAAGACGAAAAGTCAACCCTCAGAAGGGGAGAAAATGTTTGCAAATGAAGCAACTGACAAAGGATTAATCTCCAAAATCTACAAGCAGCTCAGGCAGCTCACTATCAAAACAACAAACAACCCAATCCAAAACTGGGCAGAAGACCTAAGTAGACATTTCTCCAAAGGAGATATGCAGATTGCCAAGAAACACATGAAAGGATGCTCAACGTCATTAATCGTTAGAGAAATGCAAATCAAAACTACAATGAGATATCACATTTCACACGGGTCAGAAAGGCCATCATCAAAAAATCTACAAACAAGAAATTCCAGAGAGGGTGTGGAGAAAAGGGAACCCTCTTGCACCGTTGGTGGGAATGTAAATTGATACAGCCACTATAGACAACCGTATAGAGGTTCCTTAAAAAATTAAGAATAGAACTACCATACGACCCGGCAATCCCACTACTGGGCATATACCCTGAGAAAACCATAATTCAAAAAGCGTCATGTACCACAACGTTCATTGCAGCTGTATTGACAATATCCAGGACATGGAAGCAACCTAAGTGTCCATGGACAGATGAATGGATAAGGAAGATGTAGCAAAAATATATACACTGGAATATTACTCAGCCATAAACAGAAACGAAATTGAGTTATTTCTAGTGATGTGGATGGACGTAGAGCTTGTCATACAGACTGAAGTAAGTCAGAAAGAGGAAAACAAATACCATATGCTAACACATATATAGGGAATCTAAAAAATACCAAAATGGTCACGAAGAACCTACGGGCAAGAGGGCAATAAAGACGCAGACCTACCAGAGAATGGACTTGAGGACACGGGGAGCGGGTAGGGTAAGCTGGGACAAAGTGAGAGAGTGGCATGGACATATATACACCACCAAATGTAAAACAGATAGCTAGTGGGAAGCAGGTACACAGCACAGGAGGATCAGCTCGGTGCTTTATGACCACCTGGAAGGGTGGGATAGAGAGGGTGCGAGGGAGGTAGACGCAAGGGGCAGGAGATATGGGGATATACGTATATGCATAACTGATTCACTTTGTTCTAAAGCAGAAAGTAACACACCACTGTAAAGCAATTATACTCCAATAAAGATGTTAAAAAAAATTCTCACACGAACAGAAACTAAAAAAATACAGCAATACTAAACCTATGTTCAAAGGAACATTGAAAGGTCTTTTCTAAATAGAAAACAACAGGAACCTAGAGGAATGGTAAAGTCACAATAGGAAAGGTAAATACATAAAAGGATTGAAGTTCACTTAAATAAGCCCGTGTATAGACTAAAAAATAATCAGAAAAACACTTCTGAAAGTGGTCTTAACGACAATGAACAGGAAAAGGATCAACATGAAGATGTAAAATAGCACATCAAAATCACAAAATGTGGGGAAGGAGAGTAAGAGGACACACATCTTTTAGAATGGGTTTGAGCTTATATGACTATCAGGCGAAAGCAAATGGATACGGCTACGGGGTTAACAGACCTGAAAACCAGGGCAACCGCAAATCAAAAGCACACCATAGATTCGCAAAAACCCAAAAGAAAGGAACTCAAGCATAACAGAAAAGAAAACCATCAAACCACAAAAGCAAAAACAAAAAGAAGAACCAAACAAGAAATGCAAAAGCAACTGGAAAACAAGCTTGAAAGTGGGAATACATACATAGCCACAGTTAATTTAAATGTCAATGGACTAAGTGCTCCAATCAACACACAGAGTGGCAGATTGGACGATAAAACAAGAACCTACAATATGCTGCCGACAAGAGACCCAGTGTAGGGCAAAGGACTCGTACAGACTGAAAGTGAGGGGATGGAAAAAGAGATTTCACGCACAGGGAAATGAGAAATACATCAGACAAAGTACACTCTAAAACAAAGGCCATAAGGAAAGAGAAAGGACACTATATAATGATGAAAGGATCCACACAAGAAGAGGATGTCACACTCGTTAACATATATGCATCCAATAAGACCACCGAAAAACAAATACTAACACAGGAGTAGAAGGATGTGGAGCTCATCTCCTCCCACAAATACGTCAACAATACATCTCTATGTGCAACAATTCTCACAGAGTATGTCCTGAATGCTGGCAGAAGACCTCGGACTTCTGAAAGGGCCACAAGGATCTCCAGGTGGCAGGATAGGATACCAGAAAAAAGAGGCAGAGAAAGAAGGGAATCGGGACACGGCCTGCGCCCCTGCGAGAGAGCTGTGAAGAGGGAAAGTTTCCCACACCCTGAGGAGCCCCATCACTGGCGGGAGATCAGCCAGGATGGAGGGGGGCCTTGAGAACCTCGGAGGCTAGTGCAGCAACTGGTATGCAGAACAGACAGAGACCGGCACACGTGGTCCCTGCCACAGCCCTGTGCCCCCCGGATGGAGACACGTGTCCACTGGTGCAGGGAGGGGCTGGGTGCTTGAAGCTCGAGCTTTGGGGGCAGACCCAGAGGAGGAGGGACTGGGGTTGCCTGCACGGAGACAGCCTGAAGGGGCAGGAGTGTGGTGAGGGTGCAACCAGAGGTATACAGAGACGGAGCCCGGGCCTGCCATAGAGTCGAGGCTTCATCGTTGGAGGGCGCGAGGGGAAGTTTCGGTCCTCCGTAGCGGCCTCTTTCTCCACATGCATGATGTTAGCCAACAGGGCACGCCCTCTGCAGACTCTGGGACTGGGCCACTGCCACCTTGGCCTCCTGGGTCAGGCGCCAGACACTGACACTGACACCCGCTCCGGGAGCGGGTACCGGCTGCCGCATCTCCACACCCCTCATCAAGGGGATAATGCCGAGCACACAACGAGGAACGAGGCAGCAGTCATCCATACTCAAAACAGCTCTTGCCCCCAAAATATTAAACTCACATAAGCTACACAGGGACATTCTCACATAAAAATAGCCCCCCAAGACCACAGTAGATGATCGCTTCTCCTAAACTCACAGACTCAGAGAAATATAAGTAAAATGAAGAAGTAGAGGGACCACTCCCAGTTAAAAGCCCAAGAGAATCCCCTCTGAAGGAACAAACGTGGAAACAGAACTCTTCAGTTCTAAGACACACTGAGTTCAAAAAGGAGATAATGAAAATACTGAAGGAACAAACAAGGGCTATAAACAATTGCACATGCCTGTAAAAAGGACCTAGAAACTATCAGGAGGAGCCAAGAAAAATCAGAAAATTCACTTGCCAAAATGAAAGCTCAGCTAAAGGCAATGAATAGCAGAATGCATAATGCAGAAGAATAAATAAATGATCTGAAAGATAGAATAATGGAAATCACCCAATCGGAACAGCAGACAGAAGACCAAATGAAGCCCAGGTTCTCTCTTTCTTTTTCCTTTGGCCACGCTGTGCGGCATGCGGCATCTTACTTCCCCAAACAGGGTTCGAACCTGCCCCCCCCCCCCTGCGGTGGAAGTGTGGAGTTGCAACCACTGGACCGCCAGGGAATGGAGCTGGAGGCATCAGGCTCCCTGACTTCAGACTATACTACAAAGCTCCAGTAATCAATACAGTATGGTACTGGCACAGAAACAGAAATAGAGATCAAGGGAACAGGAGAGAAAGCCCAGAGATAAGCCCACGCACATACAGTCACCTTATCTTTGGTAAAGGGGGCAAGAATATACAATGGAGAAAAGACAGCCTCTTCAGTAAGCGGTGCTGGGAAAACGGGACAGCTACAATGTAAAAGAAGGAAATTAGAACACTCCTTAACACCATACACAAAAGTACACTCAAAATGGATGAAAGACCTAAATGTAAGGCCAGACACTATCAAACTCTCAGAGGAAAACATAGGCAGAACACTCTAAGAGGAAAATCACAGCAAGATCCTCTCTGACCCACCTCCTAGAGAAAGGGAAAGAAAAACAAAAATCAACAAATGGGACCTAATGAAACTTAAAAGCTTTTGCACAGCAAAGGAAACCAACAACAAGACGAAAAGTCAACCCTCAGAAGGGGAGAAAATGTTTGCAAATGAAGCAACTGACAAAGGATTAATCTCCAAAATCTACAAGCAGCTCAGGCAGCTCACTATCAAAACAACAAACAACCCAATCCAAAACTGGGCAGAAGACCTAAGTAGACATTTCTCCAAAGGAGATATGCAGATTGCCAAGAAACACATGAAAGGATGCTCAACGTCATTAATCGTTAGAGAAATGCAAATCAAAACTACAATGAGATATCACATTTCACACGGGTCAGAAAGGCCATCATCAAAAAATCTACAAACAAGAAATTCCAGAGAGGGTGTGGAGAAAAGGGAACCCTCTTGCACCGTTGGTGGGAATGTAAATTGATACAGCCACTATAGACAACCGTATAGAGGTTCCTTAAAAAATTAAGAATAGAACTACCATACGACCCGGCAATCCCACTACTGGGCATATACCCTGAGAAAACCATAATTCAAAAAGCGTCATGTACCACAACGTTCATTGCAGCTGTATTGACAATATCCAGGACATGGAAGCAACCTAAGTGTCCATGGACAGATGAATGGATAAGGAAGATGTAGCAAAAATATATACACTGGAATATTACTCAGCCATAAACAGAAACGAAATTGAGTTATTTCTAGTGATGTGGATGGACGTAGAGCTTGTCATACAGACTGAAGTAAGTCAGAAAGAGGAAAACAAATACCATATGCTAACACATATATAGGGAATCTAAAAAATACCAAAATGGTCACGAAGAACCTACGGGCAAGAGGGCAATAAAGACGCAGACCTACCAGAGAATGGACTTGAGGACACGGGGAGCGGGTAGGGTAAGCTGGGACAAAGTGAGAGAGTGGCATGGACATATATACACCACCAAATGTAAAACAGATAGCTAGTGGGAAGCAGGTACACAGCACAGGAGGATCAGCTCGGTGCTTTATGACCACCTGGAAGGGTGGGATAGAGAGGGTGCGAGGGAGGTAGACGCAAGGGGCAGGAGATATGGGGATATACGTATATGCATAACTGATTCACTTTGTTCTAAAGCAGAAAGTAACACACCACTGTAAAGCAATTATACTCCAATAAAGATGTTAAAAAAAATTCTCACACGAACAGAAACTAAAAAAATACAGCAATACTAAACCTATGTTCAAAGGAACATTGAAAGGTCTTTTCTAAATAGAAAACAACAGGAACCTAGAGGAATGGTAAAGTCACAATAGGAAAGGTAAATACATAAAAGGATTGAAGTTCACTTAAATAAGCCCGTGTATAGACTAAAAAATAATCAGAAAAACACTTCTGAAAGTGGTCTTAACGACAATGAACAGGAAAAGGATCAACATGAAGATGTAAAATAGCACATCAAAATCACAAAATGTGGGGAAGGAGAGTAAGAGGACACACATCTTTTAGAATGGGTTTGAGCTTATATGACTATCAGGCGAAAGCAAATGGATACGGCTACGGGGTTAACAGACCTGAAAACCAGGGCAACCGCAAATCAAAAGCACACCATAGATTCGCAAAAACCCAAAAGAAAGGAACTCAAGCATAACAGAAAAGAAAACCATCAAACCACAAAAGCAAAAACAAAAAGAAGAACCAAACAAGAAATGCAAAAGCAACTGGAAAACAAGCTTGAAAGTGGGAATACATACATAGCCACAGTTAATTTAAATGTCAATGGACTAAGTGCTCCAATCAACACACAGAGTGGCAGATTGGACGATAAAACAAGAACCTACAATATGCTGCCGACAAGAGACCCAGTGTAGGGCAAAGGACTCGTACAGACTGAAAGTGAGGGGATGGAAAAAGAGATTTCACGCACAGGGAAATGAGAAATACATCAGACAAAGTACACTCTAAAACAAAGGCCATAAGGAAAGAGAAAGGACACTATATAATGATGAAAGGATCCACACAAGAAGAGGATGTCACACTCGTTAACATATATGCATCCAATAAGACCACCGAAAAACAAATACTAACACAGGAGTAGAAGGATGTGGAGCTCATCTCCTCCCACAAATACGTCAACAATACATCTCTATGTGCAACAATTCTCACAGAGTATGTCCTGAATGCTGGCAGAAGACCTCGGACTTCTGAAAGGGCCACAAGGATCTCCAGGTGGCAGGATAGGATACCAGAAAAAAGAGGCAGAGAAAGAAGGGAATCGGGACACGGCCTGCGCCCCTGCGAGAGAGCTGTGAAGAGGGAAAGTTTCCCACACCCTGAGGAGCCCCATCACTGGCGGGAGATCAGCCAGGATGGAGGGGGGCCTTGAGAACCTCGGAGGCTAGTGCAGCAACTGGTATGCAGAACAGACAGAGACCGGCACACGTGGTCCCTGCCACAGCCCTGTGCCCCCCGGATGGAGACACGTGTCCACTGGTGCAGGGAGGGGCTGGGTGCTTGAAGCTCGAGCTTTGGGGGCAGACCCAGAGGAGGAGGGACTGGGGTTGCCTGCACGGAGACAGCCTGAAGGGGCAGGAGTGTGGTGAGGGTGCAACCAGAGGTATACAGAGACGGAGCCCGGGCCTGCCATAGAGTCGAGGCTTCATCGTTGGAGGGCGCGAGGGGAAGTTTCGGTCCTCCGTAGCGGCCTCTTTCTCCACATGCATGATGTTAGCCAACAGGGCATGCCCTCTGCAGACTCTGGGACTGGGCCACTGCCACCTTGGCCTCCTGGGTCAGGCGCCAGACACTGACACTGACACCCGCTCCGGGAGCGGGTACCGGCTGCCGCATCTCCACACCCCTCATCAAGGGGATAATGCCGAGCACACAACGAGGAACGAGGCAGCAGTCATCCATACTCAAAACAGCTCTTGCCCCCAAAATATTAAACTCACATAAGCTACACAGGGACATTCTCACATAAAAATAGCCCCCCAAGACCACAGTAGATGATCGCTTCTCCTAAACTCACAGACTCAGAGAAATATAAGTAAAATGAAGAAGTAGAGGGACCACTCCCAGTTAAAAGCCCAAGAGAATCCCCTCTGAAGGAACAAACGTGGAAACAGAACTCTTCAGTTCTAAGACACACTGAGTTCAAAAAGGAGATAATGAAAATACTGAAGGAACAAACAAGGGCTATAAACAATTGCACATGCCTGTAAAAAGGACCTAGAAACTATCAGGAGGAGCCAAGAAAAATCAGAAAATTCACTTGCCAAAATGAAAGCTCAGCTAAAGGCAATGAATAGCAGAATGCATAATGCAGAAGAATAAATAAATGATCTGAAAGATAGAATAATGGAAATCACCCAATCGGAACAGCAGACAGAAGACCAAATGAAGCCCAGGTTCTCTCTTTCTTTTTCCTTTGGCCACGCTGTGCGGCATGCGGCATCTTACTTCCCCAAACAGGGTTCGAACCTGCCCCCCCCCCCCTGCGGTGGAAGTGTGGAGTTGCAACCACTGGACCGCCAGGGAATGGAGCTGGAGGCATCAGGCTCCCTGACTTCAGACTATACTACAAAGCTCCAGTAATCAATACAGTATGGTACTGGCACAGAAACAGAAATAGAGATCAAGGGAACAGGAGAGAAAGCCCAGAGATAAGCCCACGCACATACAGTCACCTTATCTTTGGTAAAGGGGGCAAGAATATACAATGGAGAAAAGACAGCCTCTTCAGTAAGCGGTGCTGGGAAAACGGGACAGCTACAATGTAAAAGAAGGAAATTAGAACACTCCTTAACACCATACACAAAAGTACACTCAAAATGGATGAAAGACCTAAATGTAAGGCCAGACACTATCAAACTCTCAGAGGAAAACATAGGCAGAACACTCTAAGAGGAAAATCACAGCAAGATCCTCTCTGACCCACCTCCTAGAGAAAGGGAAAGAAAAACAAAAATCAACAAATGGGACCTAATGAAACTTAAAAGCTTTTGCACAGCAAAGGAAACCAACAACAAGACGAAAAGTCAACCCTCAGAAGGGGAGAAAATGTTTGCAAATGAAGCAACTGACAAAGGATTAATCTCCAAAATCTACAAGCAGCTCAGGCAGCTCACTATCAAAACAACAAACAACCCAATCCAAAACTGGGCAGAAGACCTAAGTAGACATTTCTCCAAAGGAGATATGCAGATTGCCAAGAAACACATGAAAGGATGCTCAACGTCATTAATCGTTAGAGAAATGCAAATCAAAACTACAATGAGATATCACATTTCACACGGGTCAGAAAGGCCATCATCAAAAAATCTACAAACAAGAAATTCCAGAGAGGGTGTGGAGAAAAGGGAACCCTCTTGCACCGTTGGTGGGAATGTAAATTGATACAGCCACTATAGACAACCGTATAGAGGTTCCTTAAAAAATTAAGAATAGAACTACCATACGACCCGGCAATCCCACTACTGGGCATATACCCTGAGAAAACCATAATTCAAAAAGCGTCATGTACCACAACGTTCATTGCAGCTGTATTGACAATATCCAGGACATGGAAGCAACCTAAGTGTCCATGGACAGATGAATGGATAAGGAAGATGTAGCAAAAATATATACACTGGAATATTACTCAGCCATAAACAGAAACGAAATTGAGTTATTTCTAGTGATGTGGATGGACGTAGAGCTTGTCATACAGACTGAAGTAAGTCAGAAAGAGGAAAACAAATACCATATGCTAACACATATATAGGGAATCTAAAAAATACCAAAATGGTCACGAAGAACCTACGGGCAAGAGGGCAATAAAGACGCAGACCTACCAGAGAATGGACTTGAGGACACGGGGAGCGGGTAGGGTAAGCTGGGACAAAGTGAGAGAGTGGCATGGACATATATACACCACCAAATGTAAAACAGATAGCTAGTGGGAAGCAGGTACACAGCACAGGAGGATCAGCTCGGTGCTTTATGACCACCTGGAAGGGTGGGATAGAGAGGGTGCGAGGGAGGTAGACGCAAGGGGCAGGAGATATGGGGATATACGTATATGCATAACTGATTCACTTTGTTCTAAAGCAGAAAGTAACACACCACTGTAAAGCAATTATACTCCAATAAAGATGTTAAAAAAAATTCTCACACGAACAGAAACTAAAAAAATACAGCAATACTAAACCTATGTTCAAAGGAACATTGAAAGGTCTTTTCTAAATAGAAAACAACAGGAACCTAGAGGAATGGTAAAGTCACAATAGGAAAGGTAAATACATAAAAGGATTGAAGTTCACTTAAATAAGCCCGTGTATAGACTAAAAAATAATCAGAAAAACACTTCTGAAAGTGGTCTTAACGACAATGAACAGGAAAAGGATCAACATGAAGATGTAAAATAGCACATCAAAATCACAAAATGTGGGGAAGGAGAGTAAGAGGACACACATCTTTTAGAATGGGTTTGAGCTTATATGACTATCAGGCGAAAGCAAATGGATACGGCTACGGGGTTAACAGACCTGAAAACCAGGGCAACCGCAAATCAAAAGCACACCATAGATTCGCAAAAACCCAAAAGAAAGGAACTCAAGCATAACAGAAAAGAAAACCATCAAACCACAAAAGCAAAAACAAAAAGAAGAACCAAACAAGAAATGCAAAAGCAACTGGAAAACAAGCTTGAAAGTGGGAATACATACATAGCCACAGTTAATTTAAATGTCAATGGACTAAGTGCTCCAATCAACACACAGAGTGGCAGATTGGACGATAAAACAAGAACCTACAATATGCTGCCGACAAGAGACCCAGTGTAGGGCAAAGGACTCGTACAGACTGAAAGTGAGGGGATGGAAAAAGAGATTTCACGCACAGGGAAATGAGAAATACATCAGACAAAGTACACTCTAAAACAAAGGCCATAAGGAAAGAGAAAGGACACTATATAATGATGAAAGGATCCACACAAGAAGAGGATGTCACACTCGTTAACATATATGCATCCAATAAGACCACCGAAAAACAAATACTAACACAGGAGTAGAAGGATGTGGAGCTCATCTCCTCCCACAAATACGTCAACAATACATCTCTATGTGCAACAATTCTCACAGAGTATGTCCTGAATGCTGGCAGAAGACCTCGGACTTCTGAAAGGGCCACAAGGATCTCCAGGTGGCAGGATAGGATACCAGAAAAAAGAGGCAGAGAAAGAAGGGAATCGGGACACGGCCTGCGCCCCTGCGAGAGAGCTGTGAAGAGGGAAAGTTTCCCACACCCTGAGGAGCCCCATCACTGGCGGGAGATCAGCCAGGATGGAGGGGGGCCTTGAGAACCTCGGAGGCTAGTGCAGCAACTGGTATGCAGAACAGACAGAGACCGGCACACGTGGTCCCTGCCACAGCCCTGTGCCCCCCGGATGGAGACACGTGTCCACTGGTGCAGGGAGGGGCTGGGTGCTTGAAGCTCGAGCTTTGGGGGCAGACCCAGAGGAGGAGGGACTGGGGTTGCCTGCACGGAGACAGCCTGAAGGGGCAGGAGTGTGGTGAGGGTGCAACCAGAGGTATACAGAGACGGAGCCCGGGCCTGCCATAGAGTCGAGGCTTCATCGTTGGAGGGCGCGAGGGGAAGTTTCGGTCCTCCGTAGCGGCCTCTTTCTCCACATGCATGATGTTAGCCAACAGGGCACGCCCTCTGCAGACTCTGGGACTGGGCCACTGCCACCTTGGCCTCCTGGGTCAGGCGCCAGACACTGACACTGACACCCGCTCCGGGAGCGGGTACCGGCTGCCGCATCTCCACACCCCTCATCAAGGGGATAATGCCGAGCACACAACGAGGAACGAGGCAGCAGTCATCCATACTCAAAACAGCTCTTGCCCCCAAAATATTAAACTCACATAAGCTACACAGGGACATTCTCACATAAAAATAGCCCCCCAAGACCACAGTAGATGATCGCTTCTCCTAAACTCACAGACTCAGAGAAATATAAGTAAAATGAAGAAGTAGAGGGACCACTCCCAGTTAAAAGCCCAAGAGAATCCCCTCTGAAGGAACAAACGTGGAAACAGAACTCTTCAGTTCTAAGACACACTGAGTTCAAAAAGGAGATAATGAAAATACTGAAGGAACAAACAAGGGCTATAAACAATTGCACATGCCTGTAAAAAGGACCTAGAAACTATCAGGAGGAGCCAAGAAAAATCAGAAAATTCACTTGCCAAAATGAAAGCTCAGCTAAAGGCAATGAATAGCAGAATGCATAATGCAGAAGAATAAATAAATGATCTGAAAGATAGAATAATGGAAATCACCCAATCGGAACAGCAGACAGAAGACCAAATGAAGCCCAGGTTCTCTCTTTCTTTTTCCTTTGGCCACGCTGTGCGGCATGCGGCATCTTACTTCCCCAAACAGGGTTCGAACCTGCCCCCCCCCCCCTGCGGTGGAAGTGTGGAGTTGCAACCACTGGACCGCCAGGGAATGGAGCTGGAGGCATCAGGCTCCCTGACTTCAGACTATACTACAAAGCTCCAGTAATCAATACAGTATGGTACTGGCACAGAAACAGAAATAGAGATCAAGGGAACAGGAGAGAAAGCCCAGAGATAAGCCCACGCACATACAGTCACCTTATCTTTGGTAAAGGGGGCAAGAATATACAATGGAGAAAAGACAGCCTCTTCAGTAAGCGGTGCTGGGAAAACGGGACAGCTACAATGTAAAAGAAGGAAATTAGAACACTCCTTAACACCATACACAAAAGTACACTCAAAATGGATGAAAGACCTAAATGTAAGGCCAGACACTATCAAACTCTCAGAGGAAAACATAGGCAGAACACTCTAAGAGGAAAATCACAGCAAGATCCTCTCTGACCCACCTCCTAGAGAAAGGGAAAGAAAAACAAAAATCAACAAATGGGACCTAATGAAACTTAAAAGCTTTTGCACAGCAAAGGAAACCAACAACAAGACGAAAAGTCAACCCTCAGAAGGGGAGAAAATGTTTGCAAATGAAGCAACTGACAAAGGATTAATCTCCAAAATCTACAAGCAGCTCAGGCAGCTCACTATCAAAACAACAAACAACCCAATCCAAAACTGGGCAGAAGACCTAAGTAGACATTTCTCCAAAGGAGATATGCAGATTGCCAAGAAACACATGAAAGGATGCTCAACGTCATTAATCGTTAGAGAAATGCAAATCAAAACTACAATGAGATATCACATTTCACACGGGTCAGAAAGGCCATCATCAAAAAATCTACAAACAAGAAATTCCAGAGAGGGTGTGGAGAAAAGGGAACCCTCTTGCACCGTTGGTGGGAATGTAAATTGATACAGCCACTATAGACAACCGTATAGAGGTTCCTTAAAAAATTAAGAATAGAACTACCATACGACCCGGCAATCCCACTACTGGGCATATACCCTGAGAAAACCATAATTCAAAAAGCGTCATGTACCACAACGTTCATTGCAGCTGTATTGACAATATCCAGGACATGGAAGCAACCTAAGTGTCCATGGACAGATGAATGGATAAGGAAGATGTAGCAAAAATATATACACTGGAATATTACTCAGCCATAAACAGAAACGAAATTGAGTTATTTCTAGTGATGTGGATGGACGTAGAGCTTGTCATACAGACTGAAGTAAGTCAGAAAGAGGAAAACAAATACCATATGCTAACACATATATAGGGAATCTAAAAAATACCAAAATGGTCACGAAGAACCTACGGGCAAGAGGGCAATAAAGACGCAGACCTACCAGAGAATGGACTTGAGGACACGGGGAGCGGGTAGGGTAAGCTGGGACAAAGTGAGAGAGTGGCATGGACATATATACACCACCAAATGTAAAACAGATAGCTAGTGGGAAGCAGGTACACAGCACAGGAGGATCAGCTCGGTGCTTTATGACCACCTGGAAGGGTGGGATAGAGAGGGTGCGAGGGAGGTAGACGCAAGGGGCAGGAGATATGGGGATATACGTATATGCATAACTGATTCACTTTGTTCTAAAGCAGAAAGTAACACACCACTGTAAAGCAATTATACTCCAATAAAGATGTTAAAAAAAATTCTCACACGAACAGAAACTAAAAAAATACAGCAATACTAAACCTATGTTCAAAGGAACATTGAAAGGTCTTTTCTAAATAGAAAACAACAGGAACCTAGAGGAATGGTAAAGTCACAATAGGAAAGGTAAATACATAAAAGGATTGAAGTTCACTTAAATAAGCCCGTGTATAGACTAAAAAATAATCAGAAAAACACTTCTGAAAGTGGTCTTAACGACAATGAACAGGGAAAGGATCAACATGAAGATGTAAAATAGCACATCAAAATCACAAAATGTGGGGAAGGAGAGTAAGAGGACACACATCTTTTAGAATGGGTTTGAGCTTATATGACTATCAGGCGAAAGCAAATGGATACGGCTACGGGGTTAACAGACCTGAAAACCAGGGCAACCGCAAATCAAAAGCACACCATAGATTCGCAAAAACCCAAAAGAAAGGAACTCAAGCATAACAGAAAAGAAAACCATCAAACCACAAAAGCAAAAACAAAAAGAAGAACCAAACAAGAAATGCAAAAGCAACTGGAAAACAAGCTTGAAAGTGGGAATACATACATAGCCACAGTTAATTTAAATGTCAATGGACTAAGTGCTCCAATCAACACACAGAGTGGCAGATTGGACGATAAAACAAGAACCTACAATATGCTGCCGACAAGAGACCCAGTGTAGGGCAAAGGACTCGTACAGACTGAAAGTGAGGGGATGGAAAAAGAGATTTCACGCACAGGGAAATGAGAAATACATCAGACAAAGTACACTCTAAAACAAAGGCCATAAGGAAAGAGAAAGGACACTATATAATGATGAAAGGATCCACACAAGAAGAGGATGTCACACTCGTTAACATATATGCATCCAATAAGACCACCGAAAAACAAATACTAACACAGGAGTAGAAGGATGTGGAGCTCATCTCCTCCCACAAATACGTCAACAATACATCTCTATGTGCAACAATTCTCACAGAGTATGTCCTGAATGCTGGCAGAAGACCTCGGACTTCTGAAAGGGCCACAAGGATCTCCAGGTGGCAGGATAGGATACCAGAAAAAAGAGGCAGAGAAAGAAGGGAATCGGGACACGGCCTGCGCCCCTGCGAGAGAGCTGTGAAGAGGGAAAGTTTCCCACACCCTGAGGAGCCCCATCACTGGCGGGAGATCAGCCAGGATGGAGGGGGGCCTTGAGAACCTCGGAGGCTAGTGCAGCAACTGGTATGCAGAACAGACAGAGACCGGCACACGTGGTCCCTGCCACAGCCCTGTGCCCCCCGGATGGAGACACGTGTCCACTGGTGCAGGGAGGGGCTGGGTGCTTGAAGCTCGAGCTTTGGGGGCAGACCCAGAGGAGGAGGGACTGGGGTTGCCTGCACGGAGACAGCCTGAAGGGGCAGGAGTGTGGTGAGGGTGCAACCAGAGGTATACAGAGACGGAGCCCGGGCCTGCCATAGAGTCGAGGCTTCATCGTTGGAGGGCGCGAGGGGAAGTTTCGGTCCTCCGTAGCGGCCTCTTTCTCCACATGCATGATGTTAGCCAACAGGGCACGCCCTCTGCAGACTCTGGGACTGGGCCACTGCCACCTTGGCCTCCTGGGTCAGGCGCCAGACACTGACACTGACACCCGCTCCGGGAGCGGGTACCGGCTGCCGCATCTCCACACCCCTCATCAAGGGGATAATGCCGAGCACACAACGAGGAACGAGGCAGCAGTCATCCATACTCAAAACAGCTCTTGCCCCCAAAATATTAAACTCACATAAGCTACACAGGGACATTCTCACATAAAAATAGCCCCCCAAGACCACAGTAGATGATCGCTTCTCCTAAACTCACAGACTCAGAGAAATATAAGTAAAATGAAGAAGTAGAGGGACCACTCCCAGTTAAAAGCCCAAGAGAATCCCCTCTGAAGGAACAAACGTGGAAACAGAACTCTTCAGTTCTAAGACACACTGAGTTCAAAAAGGAGATAATGAAAATACTGAAGGAACAAACAAGGGCTATAAACAATTGCACATGCCTGTAAAAAGGACCTAGAAACTATCAGGAGGAGCCAAGAAAAATCAGAAAATTCACTTGCCAAAATGAAAGCTCAGCTAAAGGCAATGAATAGCAGAATGCATAATGCAGAAGAATAAATAAATGATCTGAAAGATAGAATAATGGAAATCACCCAATCGGAACAGCAGACAGAAGACCAAATGAAGCCCAGGTTCTCTCTTTCTTTTTCCTTTGGCCACGCTGTGCGGCATGCGGCATCTTACTTCCCCAAACAGGGTTCGAACCTGCCCCCCCCCCCCTGCGGTGGAAGTGTGGAGTTGCAACCACTGGACCGCCAGGGAATGGAGCTGGAGGCATCAGGCTCCCTGACTTCAGACTATACTACAAAGCTCCAGTAATCAATACAGTATGGTACTGGCACAGAAACAGAAATAGAGATCAAGGGAACAGGAGAGAAAGCCCAGAGATAAGCCCACGCACATACAGTCACCTTATCTTTGGTAAAGGGGGCAAGAATATACAATGGAGAAAAGACAGCCTCTTCAGTAAGCGGTGCTGGGAAAACGGGACAGCTACAATGTAAAAGAAGGAAATTAGAACACTCCTTAACACCATACACAAAAGTACACTCAAAATGGATGAAAGACCTAAATGTAAGGCCAGACACTATCAAACTCTCAGAGGAAAACATAGGCAGAACACTCTAAGAGGAAAATCACAGCAAGATCCTCTCTGACCCACCTCCTAGAGAAAGGGAAAGAAAAACAAAAATCAACAAATGGGACCTAATGAAACTTAAAAGCTTTTGCACAGCAAAGGAAACCAACAACAAGACGAAAAGTCAACCCTCAGAAGGGGAGAAAATGTTTGCAAATGAAGCAACTGACAAAGGATTAATCTCCAAAATCTACAAGCAGCTCAGGCAGCTCACTATCAAAACAACAAACAACCCAATCCAAAACTGGGCAGAAGACCTAAGTAGACATTTCTCCAAAGGAGATATGCAGATTGCCAAGAAACACATGAAAGGATGCTCAACGTCATTAATCGTTAGAGAAATGCAAATCAAAACTACAATGAGATATCACATTTCACACGGGTCAGAAAGGCCATCATCAAAAAATCTACAAACAAGAAATTCCAGAGAGGGTGTGGAGAAAAGGGAACCCTCTTGCACCGTTGGTGGGAATGTAAATTGATACAGCCACTATAGACAACCGTATAGAGGTTCCTTAAAAAATTAAGAATAGAACTACCATACGACCCGGCAATCCCACTACTGGGCATATACCCTGAGAAAACCATAATTCAAAAAGCGTCATGTACCACAACGTTCATTGCAGCTGTATTGACAATATCCAGGACATGGAAGCAACCTAAGTGTCCATGGACAGATGAATGGATAAGGAAGATGTAGCAAAAATATATACACTGGAATATTACTCAGCCATAAACAGAAACGAAATTGAGTTATTTCTAGTGATGTGGATGGACGTAGAGCTTGTCATACAGACTGAAGTAAGTCAGAAAGAGGAAAACAAATACCATATGCTAACACATATATAGGGAATCTAAAAAATACCAAAATGGTCACGAAGAACCTACGGGCAAGAGGGCAATAAAGACGCAGACCTACCAGAGAATGGACTTGAGGACACGGGGAGCGGGTAGGGTAAGCTGGGACAAAGTGAGAGAGTGGCATGGACATATATACACCACCAAATGTAAAACAGATAGCTAGTGGGAAGCAGGTACACAGCACAGGAGGATCAGCTCGGTGCTTTATGACCACCTGGAAGGGTGGGATAGAGAGGGTGCGAGGGAGGTAGACGCAAGGGGCAGGAGATATGGGGATATACGTATATGCATAACTGATTCACTTTGTTCTAAAGCAGAAAGTAACACACCACTGTAAAGCAATTATACTCCAATAAAGATGTTAAAAAAAATTCTCACACGAACAGAAACTAAAAAAATACAGCAATACTAAACCTATGTTCAAAGGAACATTGAAAGGTCTTTTCTAAATAGAAAACAACAGGAACCTAGAGGAATGGTAAAGTCACAATAGGAAAGGTAAATACATAAAAGGATTGAAGTTCACTTAAATAAGCCCGTGTATAGACTAAAAAATAATCAGAAAAACACTTCTGAAAGTGGTCTTAACGACAATGAACAGGAAAAGGATCAACATGAAGATGTAAAATAGCACATCAAAATCACAAAATGTGGGGAAGGAGAGTAAGAGGACACACATCTTTTAGAATGGGTTTGAGCTTATATGACTATCAGGCGAAAGCAAATGGATACGGCTACGGGGTTAACAGACCTGAAAACCAGGGCAACCGCAAATCAAAAGCACACCATAGATTCGCAAAAACCCAAAAGAAAGGAACTCAAGCATAACAGAAAAGAAAACCATCAAACCACAAAAGCAAAAACAAAAAGAAGAACCAAACAAGAAATGCAAAAGCAACTGGAAAACAAGCTTGAAAGTGGGAATACATACATAGCCACAGTTAATTTAAATGTCAATGGACTAAGTGCTCCAATCAACACACAGAGTGGCAGATTGGACGATAAAACAAGAACCTACAATATGCTGCCGACAAGAGACCCAGTGTAGGGCAAAGGACTCGTACAGACTGAAAGTGAGGGGATGGAAAAAGAGATTTCACGCACAGGGAAATGAGAAATACATCAGACAAAGTACACTCTAAAACAAAGGCCATAAGGAAAGAGAAAGGACACTATATAATGATGAAAGGATCCACACAAGAAGAGGATGTCACACTCGTTAACATATATGCATCCAATAAGACCACCGAAAAACAAATACTAACACAGGAGTAGAAGGATGTGGAGCTCATCTCCTCCCACAAATACGTCAACAATACATCTCTATGTGCAACAATTCTCACAGAGTATGTCCTGAATGCTGGCAGAAGACCTCGGACTTCTGAAAGGGCCACAAGGATCTCCAGGTGGCAGGATAGGATACCAGAAAAAAGAGGCAGAGAAAGAAGGGAATCGGGACACGGCCTGCGCCCCTGCGAGAGAGCTGTGAAGAGGGAAAGTTTCCCACACCCTGAGGAGCCCCATCACTGGCGGGAGATCAGCCAGGATGGAGGGGGGCCTTGAGAACCTCGGAGGCTAGTGCAGCAACTGGTATGCAGAACAGACAGAGACCGGCACACGTGGTCCCTGCCACAGCCCTGTGCCCCCCGGATGGAGACACGTGTCCACTGGTGCAGGGAGGGGCTGGGTGCTTGAAGCTCGAGCTTTGGGGGCAGACCCAGAGGAGGAGGGACTGGGGTTGCCTGCACGGAGACAGCCTGAAGGGGCAGGAGTGTGGTGAGGGTGCAACCAGAGGTATACAGAGACGGAGCCCGGGCCTGCCATAGAGTCGAGGCTTCATCGTTGGAGGGCGCGAGGGGAAGTTTCGGTCCTCCGTAGCGGCCTCTTTCTCCACATGCATGATGTTAGCCAACAGGGCACGCCCTCTGCAGACTCTGGGACTGGGCCACTGCCACCTTGGCCTCCTGGGTCAGGCGCCAGACACTGACACTGACACCCGCTCCGGGAGCGGGTACCGGCTGCCGCATCTCCACACCCCTCATCAAGGGGATAATGCCGAGCACACAACGAGGAACGAGGCAGCAGTCATCCATACTCAAAACAGCTCTTGCCCCCAAAATATTAAACTCACATAAGCTACACAGGGACATTCTCACATAAAAATAGCCCCCCAAGACCACAGTAGATGATCGCTTCTCCTAAACTCACAGACTCAGAGAAATATAAGTAAAATGAAGAAGTAGAGGGACCACTCCCAGTTAAAAGCCCAAGAGAATCCCCTCTGAAGGAACAAACGTGGAAACAGAACTCTTCAGTTCTAAGACACACTGAGTTCAAAAAGGAGATAATGAAAATACTGAAGGAACAAACAAGGGCTATAAACAATTGCACATGCCTGTAAAAAGGACCTAGAAACTATCAGGAGGAGCCAAGAAAAATCAGAAAATTCACTTGCCAAAATGAAAGCTCAGCTAAAGGCAATGAATAGCAGAATGCATAATGCAGAAGAATAAATAAATGATCTGAAAGATAGAATAATGGAAATCACCCAATCGGAACAGCAGACAGAAGACCAAATGAAGCCCAGGTTCTCTCTTTCTTTTTCCTTTGGCCACGCTGTGCGGCATGCGGCATCTTACTTCCCCAAACAGGGTTCGAACCTGCCCCCCCCCCCTGCGGTGGAAGTGTGGAGTTGCAACCACTGGACCGCCAGGGAATGGAGCTGGAGGCATCAGGCTCCCTGACTTCAGACTATACTACAAAGCTCCAGTAATCAATACAGTATGGTACTGGCACAGAAACAGAAATAGAGATCAAGGGAACAGGAGAGAAAGCCCAGAGATAAGCCCACGCACATACAGTCACCTTATCTTTGGTAAAGGGGGCAAGAATATACAATGGAGAAAAGACAGCCTCTTCAGTAAGCGGTGCTGGGAAAACGGGACAGCTACAATGTAAAAGAAGGAAATTAGAACACTCCTTAACACCATACACAAAAGTACACTCAAAATGGATGAAAGACCTAAATGTAAGGCCAGACACTATCAAACTCTCAGAGGAAAACATAGGCAGAACACTCTAAGAGGAAAATCACAGCAAGATCCTCTCTGACCCACCTCCTAGAGAAAGGGAAAGAAAAACAAAAATCAACAAATGGGACCTAATGAAACTTAAAAGCTTTTGCACAGCAAAGGAAACCAACAACAAGACGAAAAGTCAACCCTCAGAAGGGGAGAAAATGTTTGCAAATGAAGCAACTGACAAAGGATTAATCTCCAAAATCTACAAGCAGCTCAGGCAGCTCACTATCAAAACAACAAACAACCCAATCCAAAACTGGGCAGAAGACCTAAGTAGACATTTCTCCAAAGGAGATATGCAGATTGCCAAGAAACACATGAAAGGATGCTCAACGTCATTAATCGTTAGAGAAATGCAAATCAAAACTACAATGAGATATCACATTTCACACGGGTCAGAAAGGCCATCATCAAAAAATCTACAAACAAGAAATTCCAGAGAGGGTGTGGAGAAAAGGGAACCCTCTTGCACCGTTGGTGGGAATGTAAATTGATACAGCCACTATAGACAACCGTATAGAGGTTCCTTAAAAAATTAAGAATAGAACTACCATACGACCCGGCAATCCCACTACTGGGCATATACCCTGAGAAAACCATAATTCAAAAAGCGTCATGTACCACAACGTTCATTGCAGCTGTATTGACAATATCCAGGACATGGAAGCAACCTAAGTGTCCATGGACAGATGAATGGATAAGGAAGATGTAGCAAAAATATATACACTGGAATATTACTCAGCCATAAACAGAAACGAAATTGAGTTATTTCTAGTGATGTGGATGGACGTAGAGCTTGTCATACAGACTGAAGTAAGTCAGAAAGAGGAAAACAAATACCATATGCTAACACATATATAGGGAATCTAAAAAATACCAAAATGGTCACGAAGAACCTACGGGCAAGAGGGCAATAAAGACGCAGACCTACCAGAGAATGGACTTGAGGACACGGGGAGCGGGTAGGGTAAGCTGGGACAAAGTGAGAGAGTGGCATGGACATATATACACCACCAAATGTAAAACAGATAGCTAGTGGGAAGCAGGTACACAGCACAGGAGGATCAGCTCGGTGCTTTATGACCACCTGGAAGGGTGGGATAGAGAGGGTGCGAGGGAGGTAGACGCAAGGGGCAGGAGATATGGGGATATACGTATATGCATAACTGATTCACTTTGTTCTAAAGCAGAAAGTAACACACCACTGTAAAGCAATTATACTCCAATAAAGATGTTAAAAAAAATTCTCACACGAACAGAAACTAAAAAAATACAGCAATACTAAACCTATGTTCAAAGGAACATTGAAAGGTCTTTTCTAAATAGAAA